>NW_028078396.1:0-19129 GCF_014824575.4 Sturnira hondurensis | reverse complement strand
ACCCCCTCCCATGACCAAACTGGAAATACAACTAAACTGGGAAGAATCACCCTGCATCAACAAAGAAAGACTAGCTGAAGAGGAGTCTTATAACCAAGAATTTCCAGAAAAGGGCACATCGAGACTGTCCCTGCACAGCAGCTCACACACTGGGGTCAGGGTTGAGCCTCACTGTCACGCAGCCTGAGCGCTGATCCACATGAAAAGCACAACAGCAACAAGACTCAATTACAACAGGTGGTCCCACATACACACACAAGGGCCATGCCTAGAGACCCCAACTCAGGAGATCAAGAAGACTGCACTACTGGATCCCACAGGACACCTACAGCATAAGGCCACTCCCCACAAAGACAGGGAGTCATGGCAGATCTACCTAATATATAGAAACAAACACAGGGAGGATGCCAAGGGAAGGAGACAAAGAAACATGGCCCAAATGAAAGAACTGAGCAAAGCTCTAGAAAAAGAGCTAAACAAAATGGAGATAAGCAATCTATTAGATGCAGAGTTCAAAACACTGTTTCTAAGGATGCTCAAGGTACTTAGTGAGGACCTCAACAGCATAAAAAAGATCGAGTCACAAATGAAGGATACAGTAACTGAGATAAAGAAAAATTTACAAGCAGACAACAATAGAGTCAGTGAAGCTGAGGATCAAATCAATGATTTGAAACATAAGGAAGCAAAAACAACCACGCAGAAAAACAAGAATAAAAAAGACTCCAACAAGTGAGGGTGCTGTAAGCAGTGTCTGGCACAATTTTAAGAGGTCCAACATTTGCATCATAGGTGTTCCAGAAGAAGAAGAGAAAGAGCAAGAATTTGGGAATCTATTTGAAAAAATAATGAATGAAAACTTCCCTAATTTGGCGAAAGAAATAGACATGCAAGAACAGGAAGCACAGAGTTGCAAACAAAAGCCTGGAAAGAGGCCCACTCTAAGTCACATCAAATTAATTGCCAAAGGTCAAAGACAAAGAGAGGATCTTAAAATCAACAAAACAAAAGCAATTAATTACCTACAGGGAAGTTCCCATAAGACTGTCAGCTCTGGCCAAGTCCCCAGTAAAGGGTGTGTGAGACGCAACTACACATTGATGTTTCTCTCCCTCTTTTTCTCCCTCTCTTCCCATCTCTAAAAATAAATAAATAAAATTTTAATATTAAAAAAACTGTCTGGTAATTTCTCAAAAAAAAATTGCTGACTACAAGGAACTGGGAGAAATATTCAAAGTCATGAAAAGCGGGACCTACAGCCAAGATTGCTCCACCCAGCAAAGTTGTCATTTACAATCACAGGGCAGTGAGAGAGCTTCCCAGAGAAGAAAAAAATTAGAGGAGTTCATCATCTCCAAACCATTATTATGCGAAATGATAAAGAGACTTTTTAAAGAAAAATAAGAAGATCGATACTATGAACAATAAAATGGCAAAAATACATATCTATCAGCAATTGAATTTAAAAACCAAACTGAGTAACAAGAACAGAGACAGAATCATGGATATGGAGAGTGCTGTGATGGTTGCCATGTGGAGCAAAGTCTGAAGAGGTGAGGGGATTAAGAAGTACAAATAGGTAGTTACAGAATAGCCATGGGATGTAAAGTACAGTATAGGAAATGGAGTAGCCAAAGAACTTAAAAGCATGACCCATGGACATGAACAATGGTGTGGGGATTGTCTGAGGGAGTGTGTGTGTGGGGGTACTGGGTGGAGGGGGAAAAAAGGAGAAAATGAGGACTACTGTAATAGCATAATGAATACAATATAATGTTTTTAAATGTCTACATTCTCAAAAACAATGTATAGATTCAATGAACTTTGATTAAAATACCAATAGCATATTTCACAGATCTAGAACAAATATTTCCAAAATGTATATGGAACCAAAAAAAGATAAAACAGACTTCTGGCCAAGATGGTGGTATAGGTAGATACACTGTGCCTCCTCACACAACCAAAAGAAGGATAACCACAAATTTAAAAACAAACACCAACCACAACTGCCAGAAAATTGAACTGTATGGAAGTCGAACAACCAAGGAGTTAAAGAAGATACATTCATGCAGACCATTATTGGTAGTAGGGGTGGAGATGGGAAGCTGGTCAGAGAGGACTTGTAGCAACGCAGTGACAAGCATAGCAGGTAGTCTTATACTGGGGAGCTTTGTCCAGCAGAGCTCCCCTGGCCGCTGTGGATGAGAACAATTCGACCAAGACATGATCTGCTTGGGGAGGAAGGCTGACCAGTCTCTCAGAGGAGAAAGGTGTTTTAGCCTCTTTCTCAATGGACTTTTATTGAGTTTAGCTTGCATAGGGATGCATATTAAAGAAAGGAGGTTTGGTTTATAAATAACATTTCTAAGATCACAGGGCTCCTTTTGAGTCAGGGTCTGGTAGACAGGGTGATGACGATTGGCTGTAAAACCTTGGGAAACAAACTTATTTTGTGCTTGGACCCTTAATATTTGAACGGAGGGCATTCTTAGCCAAGCAGGTTTCACAGGACTTTGTGCATCCTTTCTTAGGCCTGAGAAAGGCACCCCATCCCCATCAGGAACTGCTGGTTCAGGCACAGTCCTGCACCCTGCTCTGGCCTGAGTCAGGTGGGGGATGCAAGGCAGACAAGAGATTAGGACTTTTTACAGATAGTATGAGGACTCAGGATATGATAAAGCTGAGGGGCAAGGGCTTTTGGTCCCTTCTCCACAATCCCCTAAGTCCTTCCTTGAGGGTCACTTCATGACTATGGCTATCTTAGCCTGTTCCTTTCTTGAGGAATCTTGCCCATCATTGACTACGCAGCCATCCTCCAGGGGCCATGCAGTGTGAAGTAAAGGAGGCAGAGGCTGTACCTCTGTCAGGAGGATAAGTTTGATGTCTTTAGTGGCTTATGGTCCCAAGGTTCCCTAGCCATGGGACCTTTTCACCTGTTGACAGAGTTACAGCCTCTGAAACCAGGCAGGATGGTTCCTAACAGTCCCACATTCACATGAGGGTAAACTGGGAGGAACAACCGAGGAGCAAGACAGGTCATGCAATCCACAGTTCCAACTGGGTAAATAAAGCCTCAAAACTTCCAACTGAAAAAAACTGTGGAGGTTGCAGGGATGGGAGAAACTCCTGGCCTCACAGGAGAGTTTTTTGGAGAGAGCCACAAGGTTCTATAACATACACAAACCCACCCACCCAGGAATCAGCACCAGAAGGGCCCAATTGGCTTGTGAGTAGCAGAGAAGGTGACTGAAAGCTGGCTGAGGGATAAGCAAGTGGCATTTTTCTCCCTTGGACCCCTCCGCACATACAGCACCACAATACAGTGACTTGAGTTGCCACCCCTCAGCCCCCATGAATACCTAAGACTCCACCGCTTGCTATGTAAAAGGCACACTTAGACCCCCCTCCCTGAAAGACCCCTACAAAATAAAATAACAGATCAAACTCTGGGAAAAATACAACTAAGTGATGAAGAGATAGACAATCTATCACACGTCCAGTTCAAAACACTGGTAATCAGGATGCTCACAAAAATGGCTGATAGGGTCACAAAATGGAGGAAAAAGTAAAGGCTATGAAAAGTGAAATAAAGTAAAATGTACAGGGAGTCAACAGTGAAGAGAAGGAGACCAGGACTCAAATCAATGGTTTGGACCTGAAAGAAGAAATGAACATTCAACCAGAACAGAATGAAGAAACAAGAATTCAAAAAAATGAGGAGAAGCTTAGGAAACTTGCGGACAACTTTAAATGTTCCAACATCTAAATCATAGGGGCATGAGAAGGAGAAGAGGAAGAGCAAGAATTGAAAATTTATTTAAACAATTAATGGAGGAAAACTTTCCGAATCTGGCAAAGGAAATAGACTTCTAGGAAGTCCAGGAAGCTCAGAAAGTCCCCCCAAAAAACTTGGACCCAAGGAAGCACACACCAAGGCACATTATAATTACATTACCCAAGGTTAAAGATAAGGAGAGACTCTTAAAAGAGACAAGAGAAAAGGATACAGTTATCTACAAAGGAGTGCCCATAAGACCATCAGTTGATTTTTCAAAAGAAACCTTGCAGGGAAGAAGGGGCTGGAAAGAAGTATTTCACGTCGTGAAAGGCAAGGACCTACATCCAAGATTACTCTATCTAGCAAAGCCATCATTTAGAATGGAAGGGCAAATAAAATGCTTCCCAGATAACATCAAGTTAAAGGAGTTCATCATTACCAAACCCTTATTGTATGAAATGATCAAAGGTAAAAAAATAAGGTAAAAAATGACTTTATTATATCAAATGACTTATCTCAGAAGAAGAAGATAGAAAATATGAACAGTAAAATGACAAAAAACTCACAACTATCAACAACTGAATCTAAATTTAAAGAAAACAACAAAGGGGGAAAAAGCAAACTAAGAAAACAACTAAAACAGGTACAGAATCACAGAAATGGAGATCACATGAAGGGTTATCAAAGGGGAAAGTAGGAACAGGGGAAAAGGTACAAGGAATAAGTAGCATAAATGGTAGGTACAAAATAGACAGGAGGAGGTTAAGAATACTATAGGCAGTGTAGAAGCCAAAGAACTTATATGCACAACCCATGGACATGAACTCAGCTGGGAGCTAATGCAGGTGGGAGGGTGTATGCTGGATGGAGGGGAATAAAGGGTGAAAAAATGGGACAACTTTAGTAGCATAATGAATAAAATATATTTTTACATAAATAAAATCCCAGAAATAAAAACCCAGAAATGAGCCAATGCCTATACAGTCAATTAATATTTGACAAAAGGCACAAGAGCACACAATGAAGTGAAGACAGGTTCTTTCATAAGTGATGTTGGGAAAATTGGACAGGTCCATGCTAAAAAAATAATGAAGTAGACCACCAATTTACACCACACACAAGAATGAACTCAAAATGGATAAAAGACTTAAATGTAAGTAACCAAACCATAAAAATCCTAGGTAAAAAAACACAGGCAGTAAAATCTCAGCTATCTCTCATAGCAATTTTTTACTCATGTTTCCTAGGGCAAGTGCAGTAAATGAAAAAATAGACCAATGTTTATTTTTAGTTCATCAAACTAAAAATTTTCACAGTACAAGAAACCATCAACAAAATGAAAAGGGAACTCACTGTATGGGAGCACATATTTGCTAAGGAGACATCTGATAAGAGATTAATTTTCAAAATATATAATGAGTTTGTACATTCAACACCCAGAAGACTAACAATCCAACCTCCAGCCAAGATGGAGGTGTAGGTGGAAACACTGTGCCTCCTCGCAAAACCAAGTTTAAAGACAACAAAGTTTTAGTAAAGAAAATGCAATCAAACCAGACAGAAAATTAAACTATACGGAAGTCCAACAACAACAAACCCATCAGCTAGAATGGTGAGAAGGGCAGAGTCAGTGGCTGGTGGAGTGGGGTCCCTCAGGAAAACATGACAAGCCCGACCCAGGAGCCCAGGTGGCAGTTGGCAGATCCCAGGTACGGGGTGGCAACGGGCAGACCCAGTGAGGGTGCAGGTGGCTGGCTGACCACAGTTACACATTCACAAGCAGATAAACCAGGCAAAGGAGCGAGCAATGAGACAGACCATACAATCCAGGGCCCCAGTGATGGGAAATAAAGCCTGAAAGCACCAATTGGAAAAACTTTTGTCTGTCGAGGTGCCAGGGGAGGCTCCCAGGCTCACAGAGAGTTTGTTGAAGAGACCCACAGGGTCCTGAAGGGTGCACAGGCCCACACATCTGGGAGCCGGAATGAGGGGGGCCTGGTTTGCTTGTGGAAAGCAGCAGAAATGGCCAAAACCCGAGAGAGAGAGCAGAACAAACGCCATTGCCCCTCTCTGACCCTGCCCCCACATACAACAACACAATCCAGGGACTGGGTTGCCCCACCCTGATGAACACCTAAGACTCCACCCCTCATACATAATAGGCGCAAACAGACCAAAACATTATGGCTCAAGAAGAAGAACAGCTCAAAGCCCCAGAGCCAATACTTCTAAGCGACCAAGAGATAGCCAACTTATCTGATGCACAGTTCAAAATACTGGTGATCAGGATGCTCGTAGAACTGGTTGATTTTAGTCACAAATTAGATGAACAAATGAAGGCTAAGTGCCACGTCTGATGCTAACCAGGTCAGATGACACAGTCACGGCCTGGGGATGCCACGTCCAATGCTAACCAGGTCGGCTGACACAGTCATGGCTTGGGGACAAAGGCTTCACAGAAGCATTATCTAGCCATGTCGGTTGACACAGTCACGACTTGGAGATGACGGCTTCACAGAAGCGTTTTCCAGCAGGACGGACGTGGCATTAGTGGATATATGGTGTTGCTTTTATTCTTACTGTTTCTTAGTACTCTAACCTTTACACTTCTGATAATTTGGAATCTCCTAGAATTAATGACCACTCTCAGAGAAAAAGCAACAGTTGTCTCAAGTCCTAAGCAATATCACCCTGGCTGAATTAAGGCATCGTACTTTACTTATTTGTTCCTGTGAAAGCCACCCAAGAAAGAATAGTTCAGGGAAAAATATGTATTGCCACAGAACTTCCTCATAGAATAGCAAAAACCCCTTTAGAAAATAGCCCCTGATTGTTAAAGAGTTGTTAGAGTAACAGCCTCTCCTTTACCTTGAATAGGAATATATATCAATTAGAATTAGACAGGCATAAAAACAGAAGAAGCTGGTTAGCTATTACAAACTAAGCACTTAGAAACAACTACCAAGGAGTCAGAGTCCTCAGTATACAAAAAACATTTTAGACAGCAAGATAGATAGCTAAGTTAGATATTACAAAGGCTTATAGTGAATTTCCTAACCTCTGTTCAGTCTAAGCGTACCTGTTGCCCATGACAATTTCTGAGAACTTTAATAAACAATAAGACACTTAAACTGTATACATAGAACTATTTCAAATTGTCTGATTAATGGTATTCCTGGTCAAAATAACTTTTGTTTAACATAACTGAAACAATGGGAACTTTCATACATTTCCTGGTTACCTTTGTATTGATTTTTCTGCTTAACTAATCATGCTGTACACCTGTAAATGTTAATCTATGCCAAAAATGAAAATATAAAAAATCAGCTTTGTACTTGCAATAAACGGAACAGTGCTTCACCTGCCTTTGAGCTGTGTAGTTGCCTGTTACCCAGCGCCGACGCCTACTCTCGCCTGAGGACCCTTAGATGATCTGCGGCTGGACCGCGGCAGGTAAGTTAAGTGAAATGAAGGAAACTGAACAGGAAACCAATAGTGATGGGAAGGAAACTGGGACTCAAATCAATAGAGTGGACCAGAAGGAAGAAAAAATGGCCAAACAGAAAAGAAGGAAGAGATAAGAATTCAAAAAAAAGAGGAGAGCCTTAGGAACCTCCAGGACATCTTTAAGGGTTCCAACATCCGAATTATAGGGGTACCAGAGGGGAAAAAGGAACAACCACAAGTGGAAAACTTAGTTGAACAAATAATAAAGGAGAACTTCCCCAGTCTGGCAAAGGAAATAGACTTCCAGGAAATCCAGGAAGCTCAGAGATTCCCAAAGAAGTTGGACCCAAGGAGGAACACACCAAGGCACATCATAATTACATTAGCCAAGATTAAAATGAAGGAGAGAATCCTAGAAGCAGCAAGAGATAAGGGGACAGTCACCTACAAAGGAGTTCCCATCAGACTGTCAGCTGATTTCTCCAAAGAGACCTTACAGGCAAGAAGGGGCTGCAAAGAAGTATTCCAAGTCATGAAATCCAAAGACCTACAGCCAAGATTGCTCTATCCAGCAAAGCTTTCATTTAGAATGATAGGGCAGATAAAGTGCTTCTCAGATAAGATCAAATTCAAGGAGTTCATCATCACCAAGACCTTACTATATGAAATGTTAAAGGGACTTATCTAAGAAAAGAAGATGAAAAATATGAACAGTGGAAGGACAGCAAACTCACAGCTACACCTAAAACTAACAACCACACCTAAAACAAAAGCAAACTAAGAGGACAGCTAGATCGGGAGTGGAACCATAGAAATGGAGATCACATGGAGGGTTAGCAACAGGGGAGTGGGAGGAGGAGAAGGGGGGAGAAGGTACAGAGACTAAGTAGCATAGACGGTAGGTGGAAAATAGACAGGGGGAGGGCAAGAATAGTATGGGAAATATAGAATCTAAAGAACTTGTGACACATGGACATAAACTAAGGGGGGAATGGGGGGGAGTGGGTGTGCAGGGTGGAGGGGAATGAAGGGGGGAAATGAAACAACTGTAATGTCATAATCAATACAATATATTTTTTGCAAAAGAAGACTAACAATCCAATTTAAAAAGGGGTAAAGGATATGAATAGGCAGTTCTCCAAAGAGGACATGCAGATGGCCAAGAGATAAATGGAAAAATGCTCAATGTCAGTAATCAACAGAGACGTGCAAATTCAACCCTCAATGATATCAGCTCACACCTGTCAGAATGGCTGTCATGATAAAACAATGAAGGGCCGGCCAGGATGTGGAGAAAAGACAAAGCTCTTGCACTGGCGGTGGGAATGGAGACTGGCACAGTCCCTGTGGAAAACAGTGTGGAGGGTCCTAGAAAACTAAAGATGGAACCACCTTGTGACCCAGCGACTCCACTTCCGGGAATACATCTGAAGGAACCCAAACAGGAATTCGAAAGAGTATCTGCACCCTGTGTTCACGGCTGCATTGCTCACCGTAGCCAGACATGGAGGCAGCCCCAGGCCCATCCACAGGTGAGGGGACGAAGAGCAGTGGCGCATGTGCAATGGAATGTTGCTCATCCACACAAAGAATGAAATATTTAGTGACAACGTGAACGGCCAAAGAGGGTACTATGCTAAGGGATGTAGGTCAGGCAGAGGAAGACAAACACCAGATGATTTCATTTATCTGTGCAATCTAGAGAACAAAACAAATGAAACAGACTCACAGACACAGAGAACAGACTGACCGGGGTGAGAGGGGCGGGGTTTGGGAAGCTGGGTGGGAAAGTGAAGGGGTTAGCAGTGCAGGTGGGCAGTTCCGGAGCCGACCCACAGGTGTGGACTGCAGCACAGGGACTCTGAATCTCAGAGCTTAAACCTCTGTCTCCTGGGAAGAAACGGAAAATGTTCAAACTAAAATCTCCCCTCCTTTGTATCTGTAGTAGATACTTCGAGATTTGCACATTAAAAGTAGGTCTTAAGAAAATATATAACCGGTCTCATCACACTCTGGAGCAACTATTTGAAACGGTGGTAGGAATGCCCCTAAATTGGTCATTTAAAGGTACAAATGTAGCTCTTCCCATTTAAAATACACATTTTTGGGAAAAAATTCACGTCTTTTTTGGAAAAGGCCAAGTTCCTGTGTCTCACTGCCCACCCCAACCCGTGTTCTCTGCTCTTGGGCAGCAGTCAGCCCCTGGGGGTGCGGTGCTGGTGCAGTACAGTGGTTTTGGTGGGTCTTTCCTGAGTGATCAGTGATGCTGAGCATCTGATCCTGCCCTTACTGAACGTTTGTGCGTCTTCTTTGGAGAAGTGACTGTTCGAATCCTTGGCTCCACCATTTAATTGGATCGTTTTTCTTATTGTTGAGTTGTAGGAGTTCCCTGTACATTCTGGATATCAATCCCCTCTCAGATATATGATTTTAAAATATTTTTCTCATTTGGAGAGTTCACTTGGTATTCCTTTGATAAACAAAAGTTTTTCCTAAATTTTAATGAAATGCAATACTTATTTCACTTCTTTCTTACCTGTGCACTGACTGGTGTCATATAAAAAAATCACTGCCAAGTTCAACATCATGTAACTTTTTTCTGTGTTTTCTCCTAATAGTATTCTAGTTTTCATCTTCACATTTAAATCTTTGAGTTAATTGTTAGTTAATGTGGTGTTAGGTAAGTAAGGGTCCAACTTCATTCTTTTACATCTAATATCCAGTTTTCTCACCACCGTATTTTGAAATAAAAATCGCCCTTCCCCACCAAATTGTCTTGAACTCGTGTTGGAAATCACCTGACCACACAGGCCAGAGCTCTTTCCGGGCCCCTTCACTGCCCTGGTCTGGGTGCGGGTCCTGATGCCAGGGCGTCAACGGGCTGTACGGGGCACGTTCAGTGAGGATGTGCGAGCCTCGGACTCTTCCCCTCGTTGTCAAGATTGTCTGAGCAATTCAGGGTCTTGTGTGATTCTGTGTGAATTTCGGGATGGCTGTTTCTATTTCTGAAAAAAGCATCATTAGGACTCTGATGGGGATTGCACTGAATCTATAAATTACCCTGGGTAGCATGGACATTTTAATGACGTTTAGTCTCTGGCCCTGGCTGGTGTAGCTCAGTGGATTGAGCATGGGCCTGCGACCAGAGGATCTTGGTTCGATTCCCAGTCAGGGCACATGCCTGGGTTGCAGGCTGTTTCCCTGCAGGCCAACTCCCAGCGGGGGACGCACGAGAGGCAACCATAGATTGATGTTTCTCTCCCTCTCTCCTTCCCCTTTAAAGATAAATAAATAAATACAAATTTAAAATTAAAAAAAAATAAGACGTTTAGTCTCCCAGTGCATGGACGTGGGACACCCATCTATCTATTTAAGTCTTTAATTTATTTCAGCAACATTTTGTAGTTTTCAGTGCACACAGCATTCACCTCCTTGGTTAAGTTAATTCTTAATTGTTTTATGCTTTTTTATACTATCCTATACGGAACTGTTTCTTTAATTTCCTTTTGGATGGTTTATTATGAATGTGTAGAAAGACAGCTGACTTTTGTGTGTTGATTGTGTATCTGGCTACTTTGCTGATTTCATTTATTCATTCTAACCTTTTTTGGTAGATATTTATAGTTTCCTGCTGACAAGACTGTGTCACGTGAACAGAGATCATTTTACTTTTTCATTCACAATTTAGATGCCTTTTGTTTCTTTTTCTTGCCTAATCGCTCTGGCTAGAATTTCCAATAGTATTTTGAACAGAAGTGGCAAAAGCAGGCGTCCTCATCTTCCTGAAATGACAGGGAAAGCTCTGTCTTTCACTACTAAGTAGGATGTCAGCTGTGGATTTTTCATATATGGCTTTTATTATGTTAAGGTAGTTTCCTTCTACTCCTAATTTGTTTAGTGGTTTGTTTTTTTTTATCACAAAAGAGTGTTGGATGTTGTCAAATGCTTTTTCTTCATCTGTTGAGATGATAATTTGGGTTTTCCCCTTTATTCTGTTAATGTGGTATTTAACCTTGATCAGTTGTAGTATATTTAATACTTTTAACATGCTGCTGGATTCAGTTTGCTAATATTTTGTTGGTTTTGCATCAATGTTTATAAGGGATATTGATCTCATTCTTGCAGTGTCTTTGTCTGGGTTTGGTGTCAGGGCAGTGCCAGCTTCATAGGCTGAGTTAAGACGTGCTCTGTCCTCTCCAGTTCTTTGCTGGAATTTGAGAAGAATTGACATTAGTTCTTTAATACTTAGTAGAATTCAGCAGCAAAGACATCATCTCCAGAGTTTTTCTTCATTAGGAGGTTTTTGATTACTGATTCATCTCCTTACTGATCACAGGTCTACTGAGATTTTCTATTTCTTGTTGATACAGTCCCGATAGGTTCTGTGTTTCTAGGAGTTTGTCCGTTCCATCACGGTCAATCAAGTTGTTGGTTATGCAGTTGTTCTCAGGACTCTCTTCTCTTTCTGTGGAATCAGCAGTAGTGTTCCCTCCTCACTTCTGAGTTTACTAACCTGATCTACTCTCATTTTTTGTGTTGAGAAACACAATGGTTTCTCAATGTTGTTAAACTTTCCAAAGAACCAGTGTTTGGTTCTGTTTCTTTTCACTGTTGTTTTCTATTCTCTGTTTTATTTACTCTGGGCGAATGTTTAATACTTCTTTTCATCTACTGGCTTTGGGTTAGTTCGCCTCTTGCTAGTTCCTGAAGTTGTAAAGTAAATGACTGCCCTGAGGTCTTTCTTCTTTTTTAAAATACGCATTTGTAACTATAATTTTTCTTCCTAGCAGGGCTTTCCCTGCACCTTATAAGAGTGTTAGGATGGACTGAGATTTGTAGGAAGAATGAAATGAGAATGTGTAGGGATGAAGAAGGTCAAGGACTGAGTGACTGAGGGAAAGACCTCCTCTGTGTGCTGCCTCCCTGTGGCTGATTTAATGTGATGGCTCCTGGGTCCTATGTTTATTGCTCAGGAGGATTCTTAGCTTCCTAGTTCAAATGTACACCCGATACCATGAGAGGAAGGGCTATAAACAAGTTTTTCTTAGCCTTCCACTAACTTCTACCTTCACGTTCATGGGTCTTTCCCTTTTAGATCCTCCACACCTTCATCTAGGATACACCTGGGAGAGACTGTCTTCATCTTGCTTCCTTAACTTCCAGGGTGACAGTGTCTGAGTCTGCTGAGGACAGCCCTTCAGAGCGGAGACCCCACTCCTACTCTGCTGGGACCCTGTGCTGAGATGGGAGGGAGACCTTGTCACTGTTAGCCACACACAGGGGTTGGGAACTAACCAGCAGGGCAGCTCCGTTGTGCAGCCTGTGCCTCCAGAAGCCCAGGAACCAGGGGGATCCGGCTGGGAGAAGAGGAAGCTGGAGCAGTGCTGGGCGACACTGGATAATGTCCAGCAGGGGGCGAGGGGAGGCGGTGCCAGGATCCCAGAAGAAAAGTTGTTCTGTGGGACAATGGACAAGGTGGCAGCTGTCAAGGGAACCCAGACAAGGGGAAACAGAGAGCGAAGGCAGCATGAGGTGGAATGGAGGGGCAGTGGGTGCCCTGAGATTCGTGGGAATGAGATGAGAATGTACGAGTGTGTGGGAGGGTGAGGGAGGGTTAGCAGAGCTCCCGACCCCGAACAGTTTCCATGGGCACCTGCTGGTGGGGGAGTCTGAGTCACGGCAGGATGTGGGGGGAGGGGGCAGGGCAATGCTCCCATGCCTCTTCGTCCCACCCAGCTCTACCCTCAGCCTGAAACAGGGCAGAAGGGAAAAGGCCTAAAAGTGGGGCTCAGACATAAGGATGGGAAACCCCTAGTGAGCAGGAGGTGAGGCAGCACACCTGCTTGAAGAAACCAGACTCATGGAAGTGACATCCTTTCAGCTCTGACACTTCACATGAGCTTCCTGACTGGATCCCTGCTTCCCCACACTCACTGCCCCAGAGCCTCCTGCCACAGTCCCCGGTCCTCCCTGTCACACCATTTGGGCCGCTGCAGAAAGTGGCCGTGGGTGTGAGTTTTTGTACCTACTCTTGTTCTCTTTGTCTCCCAAGTGAATAAAACCACCAGGGAAAGCGGAAGGTGGGAAGATTTAGCTGCCAAAGAGTGAACAAAATCTTCTCAACCCCTAAGGTCTGGTCCAAATGGCATCTTCTCTCCAGATTTTCCCATAGCCCGCGGGCTGCACGGGTTTCTCTCAGGAGTTCCTTTAAACTGTGCACGTGTGAAACTGATCACACACGGGAGGGGGAGGGGGCCGGGGACAACACAGGCTCCACATTTTACACAAGTTCACGCGTCTACTTCTCGTCGTCAGTCCTTCAGGGCAAACAGGGTTGTCACTGGTCTACTTTCAGGAAATGAAAACTTGGTTCTTCCTGCTCAGCATCACAGCTAAGTAGCAGCGCTGAAATTTGAATCTTTTAAAAACATAAATGTTAACCCCCAAAGTTTCAAAATTATTTTTCTAAACTGACAAATGTTCCCTGACCAATAAATGTGGAGGAGGGACGAGAACTAACTGGTTAAAGTTACGGAAACACATGCAGAACTGGGCCAGCCGGGTGGGGAGAGGCCGAGGGCTGGCAGAACAAGAGAGAGACGGCCGGGCCAAAAAGGGTCCCACGGGCTCAGGACCCTGGGGCACCAGGCACCGGAGTGGAGGCAGGTCAGACATCTGGGCCAAGAAGAGGGATCTTGCCTTAACAATGACCCTGTAGACAAAAAACTTTTGTGGTGGCCCCACAGGGTATCCCTACCCCCTGTCCTCTGCCACCAGCTGAGCAGATTCCAGGGAGCAGGTGGTAGGACAGAGGAACCAGAGTTATTCTGGCCATCTCTAGGGTGACAGTGCTAGCAGGCAGGTCACCCACAGAGAGCCCTCTTCTTGCTCCTTGAACCTCTGTGACAGGAAAGTAAGAAGCTAGGAGATTCCTGGGCAAGTGGATGGGGAAACAGACAAGAAATGAGACAAGGCCAAACACTTGGAGCAACTTCCAGCCAGCTGGTGAGTTGCAAAAACTTCTCTCTCCTAACCAGGGACACTTCATAGTGAACAGCTCATACCTCCCCTCCCTAAGCAGGGACTGCGCAGCTTAAATCTCCCTGGTCTGGGAACATGGAGAACAGAGACCCAGTTAGTGTCTTTTGTGCCAGCTAAACCCAAGGACAGATGAAGTCAGGGGACGGAACAACAAAACCCCACTAAAAGCCAGAGAGACCAGGATGTAAGTAAAATTAGAGTAAAGCAGACCAGAGAATAGCCCCAACCCCCCTTGCGCTCATTCTGGTGCAGCAGCATGTTAGCAATGCATCTGGGAAGGTGATGAACATTCTGCTGAAACCCACCCCTAGGTTCTCACCTGCAGAACAAACACAACAAGCCCTCAGAACAGAGACTCAGCCTGAGCTCCTGCCCCTCCCCCTGCAGGAGCCTCTTACTTCCTCCCAAACTCTCAGGGTCCCCAGGAGACTTGCAGCCAGGGCAGCAGTGAACAGCTGCAGCTCAACCCGGACTCACCCCTGATCCTGCCCCCAAGGCCCCCTTTTTCTCTGACTTCCAGTGAGTCATGGCAGCCCGCCCTGGCTCTCTCCTGTTAGTTCTGCTACCTCAAGTCCGTCCTTAGTGTCACTGTCCCCAGCCTTATTGAAGGTGCTCTCAAAATCACTGGACTCGTGTTGTGAAATCTTTCCTACACAAAGTAAGGAACCCACACACTACAGGCCCTCCTGAGGCAGCCCCGCAGTGGGCCCGCCCCTTCCCGGGAACACCTCCATCCTTTCTTCTAGGCTCAGGGAGGCCTCCCAACATTTAGGGCAGCCTCATCTGGGCTTTTAGTTCTCCTGGTTGGCTTACCCTTTCCCAGGTGTCCCCTGACGGGGTGAAAGACAGGTGAGCATCCCATTTAAAAGCATTTGCAGTCAACACACCTGTAATTAAATGATGTCTCAACAGTTGTGTGACACATTAGCTCTGGTGTTTAGATTTGAGATGTTCTTTTTATGAGATAAGAGATGGCTATTTAAAATACACATTTCGTAAACTTTAGAGTTGCCTCTCATGTTCCAAGCACATAGTCCATTTTATGTTGGTTCATTCACTTCCTAATGCACAAACACTCACTAAGCACCGTGGTAAAAGCACTCAGTGAAAACAGAAGGCAGTGGGTATTTGCCTCGAGAAGTGAACTTGGAGAGGACGAAACAGACAAAATGCTGTCACCTCCCAGATTCCCAGACGGGACCGAGAACCGAGCAGCCCCCAGGGACTCAGACAGAGAGAACAGCCATGTGCCAGGTCACCTCTGTGCAGACACACTGTCTGCCAAGAGCAGCAGGTAGAGGCTGCCACATTTTTATATTAAAAATTACATCATTAAAAAAATAATAATAAAATAAAATAATAAAAATTACATCATTAATGCCTCTGGGAACACAGCATCCACCCCCATCGGTCTCTGGAGGTTGTGATGATTCTCACTGATCAGGGGACACTCCACTCCTTCTGAGTCAGGTCTCCCCACAGCCATGCTTGAAAAGAGGAGCTGCATTAACTTGAGACCTAGGAAGCTTTCTTACACCAAGCTTTTAGGAAGCTTCAAGACATTATGTCCACATTTCTAGCAATGCAGCACAACCGAATGGAGGTATATTCAAGATGTGACATTGGCAGGGAAGAGAGAGACCTAACTTTGGAAAAGCAGAAGAAATACAAGGAAGCTTCCTGGAGGAGGTGACATGTGAGCCCAGACTGTCCCAGGATGACTGTGGAGGGAAGGGAGTCAGAGAGAACACCCTCCATTCCCAGCTCCTCTGTCCCAGCTGGGCCTCTGCTCAGGCCTCTCCCCAGTGAGATTCTGCTCCTCCCTGAGACCCCACAAGGAACACCCTCTCCTGGAAAGACCCCATGCTCTCTCCTCAGTAGGACCAGGCGTCTCTGAAGGTCTTGAGCTGCCCTTTGGCACTGAGTCACAATGTACATCTTTATGCACGTGTGTGTTTATTTACTCACTAAATAAAAGGTCTTTCTTCTTCAACGCTAGACAGGACTTTATTTAATACCCTCCATTCACAGGGGGGAACACAGAGACCTAGAAAGTTCCTGGGACCTGCCTGTGGTGCCCTAACTCGCTGTTGGAAGAGATGGTGATTAGAAATCTCGCCCTGAGGTGGGAGCTTGAGGACAGAGAGCCGGGACCGCACACACTGAGTGCAACGCGCACCCCGCTCACCAAACGCGGGGCAGAGACTGGGCGCAGCCGCACAGACTCCGGGCAGAGCTGACCGGTCCCCGCACCAGGCCCGGGGGGCGCGGGGTCAGCGCCCTCAGGCCGTGGGGCGGGGGCTCCCAGGGTGTGAGTTCGGGCTGAAGCCCTTGGCTGAGCCTTGGAGGCGCTCGGGGAGGGGCGGGAGGACGCGGGACCAGGGCTGCTGCTCTGCTCTGCGCCCGGGCTGCGCGGGTGTGCGGGTCGTGGTTCCCGCGGGGAGAGCCCCTGTTGTTGCGGAGGCGACTTGAGGGCCGGGAGTCCAGAGGGACAAGCGCCCAATGCACGGACACATCCACCCCCGGGAGCGGTGTCCACGCTGGGACTGCGACGTGGATCCACGGCTTTGACCGTGCCAGGTAGGTCGGTCGCCGAGGCCGGAAAGGACAGACGCGGGGACAGGGCTGGGGACACACCCTCGAGCCGAACCGGGTGCTGAGTCCCGCAGGGCGCGGGGGAGGGCGGCGGGGCGGGGGCGGACTCAGCCCGGGAACCGGGCCTCGGGCAGACCCCAGGACCTCTGCAGCAGNGGGGGGGGAAGGGGGGGGGGGGGGGGGGGGGGGGGGGGGGGCGGCTCAGACGCTGGAGGGACCCCGGTGCACGGTTTGCTGCGCAGTCACAGTGAAGCTCGGGGACTGAGGAGAAGGTTCTGGACCAGATGAGATCGTCCAGGGAAGGATAACCAATGAGACAGAGCAAAGGACTGAGTCCTAGGAATGTGAGCAACTGTGACTCACATTGTCTAAAAGAAGGTTCCAGAAAGTAAGAGAGGGTGTTAGGAGAATCCCGACAGAGAAGGTGGCATGGGGGCGCTGAGGCTGAGAGACCTAAGACGGTGGACAGAATTACGAAGGGGAGGACAGAGAAGCTGAAATGTGGGTTGGAAATCAGGGAGGCCTTGGGAGAGCAGGTTGGCTGCAGCAGGCCCCACAAGAGCCACGCCGCCATTGGCTGAGAAGTAGGTGGGGGTGGGGGTGGGGACGGGGGTGGGGCACGCTATCCTTGGGGGCTGAGATGGCGTTTTGTCTGTCCTGGGCGGCCCATCGCTAGAACAGAGCAGTGTTGGAGCCGGACTGTGCTGTTCTTTCAGGAAGTCGGGGTATGACGGGAGGGAGAGAGGTGAGGTGTGTGCAGAACTGAGAGGCCGTTCGAGGCTTCTTCCTGTCACCTGGTACCTGGAGACCTGGTGCACCAGCCCCAGGAGACCAGAGGGGACCACATGGAGGGTGGAGAAGACAGGACCCTGTCACAGACAGGAGGGAAAGGGTGGAGGGTGGGAGAGGGGGAGGCTGTGGGGGGTGCAGGTTTTGTTTCTTCTTTTCCTGGGAAAGTGGACAAATTGGGTGGGAGTTAGGGTGACCCTCATGTAGGCAAGTTGCTAAGGTGAGAGAAATGCCCAGGACCAGAAATTGGGGTGGAGACCGTCGGGGGCCCTTCCAGGACGTTGCAGAGCCCCAGACCTTTGATGGGACACATCTTCTCCAGCAGCAGTCGGCTGCCACACTGCAGGGGCCCCAGGCTGGCCAGAGAGGTTTGGGTTTACCCTCCAGGACAACAGGCCCCAAACCAGCTCCACTCAGCATGGCCTCCTGCAGGTCTTCTCTGAAGGACAGAGCCCCCCAGAGCCACTGCCCAGAGACTCAGGTCCAGTGAGGGGTGAGGTCTGGAAATCTGTGTTTTCAATGAGCTCTCTGGTGATTCCATGTGTTTGCAGACCCTGGGGACTTTTTTCCCAGCTTACTTGAGGTATAATTGACAAAGAGGAATTAAAAGTATTTAAGATATACAACTTGATGCTTAATATACGTAGACATTTTGAAATGATTACCACAGTTAAGCTAATTGACATATCCATCACCTCCATAGTAACCCTGTGTGTGTTTCGTGTGTGAAGACAATATCTACCTCTTAGCAGATTTCAGCGTCGTTTTCACTGCAGTCACCACGCTGCACACAGACGTCCAGAACTGACCCCTCCTGTGGGACTGACCCTTTGTGCCCTGTGCCCACATCTCCCCGTTCCCACCTGCCCCCGCCCCTAATAAATGCCCTTCTGCTCTCTGGTTCTGCGAATTGTTCTGTCGTAGATTCTACAGACGTGAGGTCCTGCAGCGTTTGTCTCTGTGTCTGACTGTGTCACTCACAGAATGTGCTCCAGGTGCGTCCAGATTGTCACCAATGGCAGATGTCCTCCTTGTTAAAGCTGGAGACTACTCCATGTGTGTGTGTTTATCACAGTTCTCACTCACTCGTCATGGATGCACATGGAGGGTGTGTTCACACCTCGGCCACTGTGAGTAATGCTGCAGTGAACCTGGAGTGCGGGTGTCTCTTCAACATCCAGAGTCATTTCCTTGGGACGTGTACTCAGAAGTGGCATTGCTGGGTCATAAGGCAGTTCTATTTTTAATTTTTTGATGAACTTCTATGGTGTGGTTTTGTGTGTGTGTGTGTGTGTGTGTGTGTGTGTGGCTGCACCAACTTACATCCCCACCAACAGTGGACAAGGATTCCCTCATCTCCACGTTCCCACAACACTCACCGTTTGTCCTTTGATAATAGCCATTCCGACAGGTGCGACCTCTCTTCCCACTGTGGTTCTGATCGAGGACCTTTCCATGTACCTGTCACCCATCTGTGTG
>NW_028078395.1:0-1175 GCF_014824575.4 Sturnira hondurensis | reverse complement strand
ATGGCAGGGCTTGGTGGTCCTTAGACACATGCAGGTTTGGGGACTGGCCATCTTCTCCTCCACACTGGCTTCAGCTGTCACCTTCACTTCTGTGCTGGCTAAGAAAATGCTCTTCCTCCCTTCCAAGGTAGAAGCAGGGAGCAGGGTCCTCATGTCCACCTGGGCATTGCAGGGGGAGCCGGCTGTGGGTGAGGGAACGCCAGGCTGAGTTGTTCTCTGCCCTGATGGCTGAGCTTCTTAGCTGGGGGAGCCCTGTTGTTGGGTCAGGGGAGGGGTGGGCCTGACCCTGGCTCTGCAGCCTTTCCTCTCCTGTTCTGTTCGGTGGTGTCTATGGTCAGACAGGTGCCTGTAACACTGTTTCCTTTCTCTCTTTGGGAGTCATGTGTCTCACGATTCTTAAAGCTCTTGTTCTTCATTATTTATGCCGCCTGGGGACCAGTGTCACCCCAGGGCATCTTGCCTGTGGCCTCAGCGTCTCCTCCTGGTGTATGTCGACCCGTGGGTCTTTCATCATATTGTCCGTGGTTGGTCTTTCCCTGGTGTCTGCCATCATTATATTCTTTAAAAACTTTTTAACCTTGTATTAACATAAAGTGTGGTGCCTGGTTATTTCCACTCTATTTTCTCCTTCAGTTTATCAACCTTGTCTTCATGTCTTGAAGCGGGACATTTCTCATCACCATTCTGAGGAAAATGAGCCCCAGATGCCACACATCAACGTTCGGGGTGTCATAGGCTTGACAATGTACAATCTCTGGGACCAATAGAGGGGGTGGAGGCCCAGAAGGTGGTTAGTTTGTAGCTGGTGAATTCTCTGCTGAAACCAAAGTCGGCTACTTTGATGTTAAGTTCACCATGTACCAGTTTGTTCTCTGGTTTCAGGTCCGGGTGACAATTCCCTTCCGGTGGCAATACTCCACTGCTGATGTTATTTGCCTGAATGTGACTCGGGCTTCCTCTTCCGAACTGTGGCCATTTCTCCAGGTGTTCAAATAAGTCCCCTTTGCTTGTGTGCTCCTAGACGAGAAAGCATTTGTCCCAGCTGGCAATGACCTCAAGCCACATTGCACTATCTTGGTGGACTGTAAGCCTTTAAGACATTGGACGTCTTGAAAGTGTTTAAAGAAGTCCCACGGACTGATGGTGTTCACAGCCACCTCTGTTTTGGTCTGAAT
>NW_028078394.1:0-2175 GCF_014824575.4 Sturnira hondurensis | reverse complement strand
GAAGGAAAGAGTTAATGAAACTAATAATTCTTAATACTTCATATTAAAAATGGAAGTTTTTCTTATTGGATTTTCTGGATTTTTAGGCATGTTCATACATATATTTACACACACACACATATATACATATATATATACATATATGTGTGTGTATATATGAAAAATGAGTTCTACTATTTCTTTCAAGTTGCCTTTAACTCTTCCCCTCCTCATCCTGCTACTGAGTCCGAATCTTCACCTTCTCGTAGGACACCGTATCGTGCGGGCTATTCTCGCCCCCCTGACTCTGGACAGGCCGCCTTGCTCATTTGCTGCCAGCGGATTTTTGTGTCTTATCTTTCACCATGTCAAATTTCTGCCTTCACGTCACAGTTCAAAACTGACGATGAAAATCTCTTGCCTTATTTCATCTATAGCCTGAAGCATATATCTGTGAAAAAGTAGGACTTAAAAGTTGATAGTTATTTTTTTTCAGACTGGAGGCAAGTGTGATTTTCCGGGAGTTACTTGTGGAAACTGCCTATCCCCCCAGTCCTGCATGGGTCATGCAGTAAAGCAACCACCCTGAGTGGTAAAATGAAGTCCATACAAACGTTGTTTCTGGCATTGTGGTTTTAGGACCTGTCTTCTTAAAAAACTGATTATTTTGACTTTGATTGAGACCACTTATTTTGCAGTCTCCATTTAAAGTGGCTACTTTCCTGGAGGAGTTCTGCTTGTTATTCACAACTACTCAAATGTAACTTCCAATCTGAAGCTGTCACTTACATCCTTAGTGACCCCAAGGTGCTTCTCACCCTGGGGCCACATGGTGCCCTGTAGCTGTCTCCTACTCCACTTACCTCGCTGACATGACTGTCCACCTGTCTCTCATGCAGGGGTCTGTGCCCTTGGAGATGGGAGCTCTCAGTGCCTTGCCCACCCCTTCCAGCTGCTGAATTTGGATGGTCGAGCATTCTCAGTTTTAAGACGCACATGAAGGTACATTCTGAAAAGAAAACAACAGTTATTTGTGTACTCCTTGTGGAGGAAGTTTTTAGCAATGTATGGAAACTCAAATGCTAACTCATCTCAATCAGTATAACTGAAATTTTATGACTTTCTGTCCTGTTTCATTGCTATGAAAACTTACAGAGGTATTTTAGGTGTTCAATGAGTAAGCTGTACATTAGACAAGCTATCTTAACTAAAACAAAACAGAACACCTAGTGCAGAAACTCGAAGAATGTAAAGTAATTGGTTTTCTGAGTGTCATTATAGTTGTTTGTGCATAAAATAGACTGGCCTTCATTGTAATAACACATGCAGTTAACTAATGGGTCAGAGAAGAAATCACAAGTAAAATAAGAAAAATGTTCCATGCTAATTCAAATACAACATGCCAAACTCATGGTATAAAAGGAATGTGTGTTGAGAGAAATCAGCAGCTCTAAACATATGTTGTAAAAAAAAGAAAGCTCCCAAATCAATAACTTGGCCTTCTAATTTAAGAAAATGGAAAAAGAAGAGCAAATAAACCAAAGGAAGATGAAGGAAGGATATAACAATTATCAGAGAAATAAATGAAATAAAGCATAGAAAACCAATGGAGAGGTTAAATAAACTGAAAGTCAAATTTTTGTAGAAACTAGCAAATTGAGCATCCTTAGATAGACTGACCAAAAAAACAGAGGGCAAACTCAAATTACTAAAATCAGGAATAAAAGAGTCACAATCCTCCCAGAATTTACAAAAATACCAAAGGGTTACAGATAATAATGGTGTGCTTATCTTTATGCTGGTATATCAAAATCCAACTGTAGAAGAGAAAATCAGTACGGAAAACTAGAACAAATACTTGGACATCAGAGTTAGGCTTAAAGGTTCTCTTCTTTGTTGCTTTCTCTATGAGTATCTAGAGAAACTACATGTAAACGTATCATTTTTAGTCCTTGACAAATTTCACTTCTAGTTTTTTACAGTGAGGCACACTGCCATGCTGCGTCCTGTGCAGACTCGTTGTTGGGAAATTCGTATCTGTCAGTTGTTGTTAGATAGGGTCAATATGTCATTTAGCACTGAAACCAGGGCCTTTGGGCATGTGAATGCAGTTGCTGTTACAAGCGTGTGGGTACCACAAGAGGAACAATGACGACCCCCAGCATACCATCCGCAGTGAGTTCCAAGGCAACCTAA
>NW_028078393.1:0-3367 GCF_014824575.4 Sturnira hondurensis | reverse complement strand
ACCCAAATTGCTCTGGGAAACAGTATGAGCTGAGGGCTCAGGACCTGGTTCTGGTCTCAGTAGAGGCATTGCGGGGGCCTCTCTGGGCTCAGTCACCGCATCTGTAGAATGGGCATGTTCATCCCTGAGCTCTGTAAGTTCCCTTCCAGCTTTGACCTTCACTGGCTTGGCTTCTCAGATTTCTGAGATCTGACTGGGTGTTAGATTCTCAGGGACCCCGCTGGTAACCTAGGCAGCCGACTGCTTGGGGTGTGTTCCCCTTCTCAGGGGTACTTGTGGTCCCTGTTTCAGAGTCCCTATAAAGTAACAGCCCCTGCCTTGAAGGAGTGTATCTATTACCTGGGTAGGGTGGATGGGAGGTGACCACGGACAGGAGGGGCTGAGTCAGGGCACGCTTCCTCTGTTCCCACCCACGACCACACCCTTCCTCCTCATTCAGGAATAACAGGCCCTGGAATGGCTGAGTCCCAGAAAAACCTCTTCCACTTCTTCGTAATAGTTTGTGAGTCAAACAGTAGAAAGAGGACTTCCAGCCAAGATGGAGGCATAGGTGGAAATACTGTACCTCCTCGCACAACCAAATTTAAGGACAACAAAGGTTTAGAAACAAAAACACAACCAGAACAGACAGAAACTTGAACTGTGCCAAAGTCCGCCAAGAACAAACTATTCATCCAGACTGGCCAGAGGGGCAGAGAGGGGTCCCGACGGGAAGAGGTGGTGGTTGGCAAACCCTGGTGTGGGGAGGAAGCCAGGAGCACAAGGCAACTGGCTGACCGCGGTCACACATCCACGCGCAAATAAACCAGGCAAAAAAAGAAAAGGGCAGTGAAAGAGACCATGCAACCCAGGGCCGCAGTGATGGGAAATAAAGCCTAAAAGCACCTACTGGAAAAACTTTCGGCAGTTGAGGTGCCAGGAAAGGCTCCCAGCCTCATAGGAGAGTTCGCTGGAGAGACCCACAGGGTCCTAGAATGTACACAAGCCCACCCACCCTGGAACCAGCACCAGAAGGGCCCAATTTGCTTGTGGGAAGCAGCAGAGGGGACCGAAATCCAAGAGAGAGCAGAATAAACGCCATTGCTCCCTCTCTGACCCTGCCCCCAGTCACAACCCAGTGACTGGGCTGACCTGCCCTGGTGAACACCTAAGGCTCTGCCCCTCCTATGTAACAGGTGCAAACAGACCAAAACATTATGGCTCAAGCAGAAGAACAGCTCAAAGCCCCAGAGCCAATACTTCTAAGTGACCAAGAGATAGCCAACCTATCAGATGCATAGTTCAAAGCACTGGTGATCAGGATGCTCACAGAACTGGTTGATTTTGGTGGCAAATTAGATGAGAAAATGAAGGCTACACTAAGTGAAATGAATAAAAATGCACAGGGAACCAATAGTGATGGAAAGAAAACTGGGACTCATATCAATGAAGTGGACCAGAAGGAAGAAAGAAATGACCGAACAAAAAAGAATGAAGAAACAAGAATTTTAAAAATGAGGAGAGGCTTAGGAACCTCCAAGAAATCTTTAGACCTTTCAACATCCGAATTATAGGGGTACTGGAAGGGGAAGAGGAAGAACAGCAAGTGGAAAACTTATTTGAACAAATAATAGAGGAGAACTTCCCCAGTCTGGCAAAGGAAATAGACTTCCAGGAAATCCAGGAAGCTCAGAGAGTCCCAAAGAAGGGGGACCCAAGAAGGAACACACCAAGGCACATTATAACTACATTACCCAAGATTAAAATGAAGTAGAGAATTCTAGAAGAGATAAGGGGACAGTAACCTACAAAGGAGTACCCATCAGACTGTCAGCTGATTTTTCAAAAGAGACCTTGCAGGCAAGAAGGGGCTGGAAAGAAGTATTCCAAGTCATGAAAGGCAAGGACCTACATCCAAGATTGTTCTCTCCAGAGAAGCTTTCATTTAGAATAGAAGGGCAGATAAAGTGCTTCGTAGATAAGGTCAAGTTCAAGGAATTCATCATCACCAAGCCCTTATTATATGAAATGTTAAAGGGACTTATCTAAGAAAAAGGAGTTAAAAAATATGAGTGGTGAAAGGACAGCAAACTCACTAACAACCACACCTAAAGCAAAAGCAAACCAAGAGGACAGCTAGATCAGGAGCAGAGACACAGAAATGGAGATCACATGGAGGGTTAGCAACAGGGGAGTGGGAGGAGGAGAAGGGGGGAGAAGGTACAGAGAATAAGTAGCATAGACGGTAGGTAGAAAATAGACAGCAGGGAGGGCAAGAGTAATGTGGGAAATGTAGAAGCTAAAGAACTATGACACATGGACATGAACTAAAGAAGGGGAGTGTGGGGGAGGGGGTGTGCAGGGGGAGGGGAATGAAGGGGGGAATGGGACAACTGTAATAGCATAATCAATAAAATGTATTAAAAAATAAAAAAATAAAATGATACAGAACATTTTAGATGGTTTAGAAAAAAAGACAGTAAAAAAGGTGTGGACAGGATATGACGCTCACAATACATTCTGAAGTGGAAAAATTGTTAAGTAAAAGCAAATAATGAGCAAGTTACAGAGTAGTATACAGGGTATGGTGTTATATTTTAAAGATATATACTATTTAAACACATATTTATATGTATAAGCATAAATTTTAGGGGGAACGAACCTGGAGGCACACACAGCAAAATGCTAATGATTGTTTTCTCTGACAAGTATAAAAAAGGGGGGATTTATTTTCTTCTTATTTTCTTCCTGCCCTTTCATGACCTGAAAGTCACCAGAGCAAGGGTGGCCTGGTTTACTCACCTGTATCTATTCAGCACCCAGTGTAGCCCTGACACACAGTAGGTACACAACATATTTGCTAAATGGATGGAGAGTATTTTTCCTGCATTTTCTGTAATGCACATGCCTTATTCTAATAAAAAAAAACCATTAACAAGTGCTTCACTGCTAAGTCAATACTTGTAAAATGGGTAGGCAGCTGGTCCCAGTGAATGCCATTATGGGGTCCTGGATAGAAAAGGGCGGGGCTCTTCCCGGGAGGGTGGAGTCAGGAGGTGACGCTCTGTTGGGTGGTTGCCAGAGCCTGGCACATGGTCTTAGGCTGCAGGGGCATTGAGAGGGCACCTGAGGTCAGCCTCGAGTACAAAGGGAGCTGCAGATAGCACCCCAGGGTGCTTGACAATATATCACTTTCCTCCCCGGTCAGGGGCAAGGCAGCAGCCCCCACACTCCCAGAAGATGAGGATGACGTGGAAGCCAGTCGCTAACTCGACTTGTATCTCTCTGCAGCTAAGAAAGCCCCTCAGAGCAGACCCACCAGCCCCTCCTGTGGCCGCCCCTTCAGACCAGGCCTCCCACCTAACTCTGGCTCTCACCAGCCTGGCCG
>NW_028078392.1:0-701 GCF_014824575.4 Sturnira hondurensis | reverse complement strand
AGGGGGGAGCAGACTTGTCAGGCCCGCCAAGGACTTCCGAATTTACTCCTGCAGAGGAACGTCACGGTCGAGTTTTCCTGTTTGACTTTGTAGTCACACCTCGGTCCCCGACGTCTCCCACCTGGAACAGTTCGGTTCTCAGCCAAGTTGTTCACAGGGGGGAAAAGGACTCGGTCGTCGAGCAAAACTTCCGTTCTCAACCCCACAACCCTTTTGTGCTGGTACCTGGGGGAAAATGATGCGGTTTTCAAACAAATCGCTTCTCCAACGGCCCTCTGGAACAAATTAAGTTTGAAAGCCAAGGTTCCACTGTATTTAAATCTCCCCTTTGTCCTTTTTCCCTCCTTTACGGACTTATTTTTCATCAGTTCGACGTTCCCACTACTGGCTCGTGAACGATGCTTCTTTGTTTCGCGTTCCGTGGTCGCTCTAGCGGTTACATCACACACACAGCGCACCAGCATCGGCTGCAGGCGGCGTCAGACAGCTCTGTCTGTAGTATTAAAGGGTTCCTTCTCCTGCCGCTGTGCTATAGTTTTCACACTTATGAACCCTGTGCTCCATTATACCTCGTCCTCAAGGTTAATTCACGTGGCAGCATATTGCAGAGTATCCTTTTTCTTAAAAGGCTGAATAATACTCCATTGTACGCATTCACCACCTGCTGCTCCTCCCCCTTCATCTGCTGAGGGACTCTGGGG
>NW_028078391.1:0-1356 GCF_014824575.4 Sturnira hondurensis | reverse complement strand
GAAATGCTTTCTTATAACTTCTTCAAAGTACCTGCACAGTCCTGGCCAGGTGACTCAGCTCATTGAAGCATCCTCCAATACACCAAAAGGTTGAGGGTTCTATTCTGTATCAAGGCACAAACCTAGGTTAGGGGTTCAGTCCCTGAACAGGGTGCATCTGGGAGGTAAGAGATTGATGTTTCTGCACTAGAGCATAAGCCCTTGGGGGTGAAAGCACCTGTCCCAGTGCCTGCACATAATAGGCTGTCAGTAAATATGTATTAAAAGAAAGCATTCATAAGCTATTCCAATTGAAACAGACTAAACGCTGTAAAATCCCTCAGGAAGCTGTTCTTGCAGAACCAACAGGAAGTAGGAAGGCTCTAGACTGGGGGGTATGGTGGGAATCAAACGGAGCACCGGACATGATACCCCATATTTGCAAATGACTCGTATTCTTTCTCCCCAGATTTCTCCCCCACCCTTCTGTTCTCCATCTCCTCAGCTGTCACCAACACCCACCACAGCTACTGAAGCCAGAAACACAGGAGACCTCCACCCTCACTCTGCTCCATCTCATCAGAGACCAAAATCTGTCCTTTCAATCTCATGTCCAGCCCCTCCTCTCTGTCCCAGTGCTACCACCTTCGTTCAGACCACCACCATCTCTCACTCTACTTGCTTCAGACAAATCTCAGCTGGCCAGCAACCTTCAGCCCTGTCCTTCCTACACCCCTCCTCTGGCCATCCTCCCCACAGCTGGAACAGCCGATGTCTTAAAAGTGCAAATCTGAGTGTGTTATTCTTATCATCAAACCCCCATGATGGCCTCCCATTTCCTTCATGGTTTTAGTCCAAGCTGCTCAGCGTGGCAGCTGAGGACAGCCCTCCATGATCCACCAACTCCCCAAGTCTCCTCTCCAGCCCCCTCCCTAGCACCCTGTGCCACGTAGTTCATGCTCCCCCTGGTTACCCTGCCTGACCGTGTACACTGCAGAAAACAATCATTTTTCAAGACCCAGTTCAAACATCTCCTCCTATGAGGCTCATCGGATGCCCCTCCTTCCCTCCTCCGCAGTCCCCTGAAGAGCCCACTGGTGTTCTGTGTGTGCATGGCCGTCTCACTCTCACAGACCACAGCAAGGGCTCCTCCACAGCAAGGGCTCAAATCCCAGTCAGTGTGGCATTCCCCAGTGCCCATCACAGAGACTGGTACAAAGTGCCCCTTAGTGACCACTGAAAAAAGTGACCAGACCTAGACAGCACTGCAGTTATGGCAGTGTGGTAGAGGAAATGATCTGCTGCCCTCTCCTGGCAACATGAGGAATTGGCCTGACCACAGACACATCCCTTTCCTGCCCGTTGTTCCCTGACCTC
>NW_028078390.1:0-818 GCF_014824575.4 Sturnira hondurensis | reverse complement strand
GCTAGTATATACAAATACTTTTAGAAATGTGAGGAGTTCTTCAAGTTGCTTTCGGATACATTAAGTGAATTAATCCATGTTAGAATCCTAAGTATTTATATGTTTGTTAGCCAATTATAAACTCGAGTGAACTGTGGCACAGAGTATTAAGTAATGTGCAAGAGGTCACACAGCTAGCAGGTGGGGAAATCATAATTCAAATCCTGTCCATCTTGGTAGAATTACATTCCCCATACATAACACTATAGTTACCCTCTATTTAGGGGACATAGTTCAAACACACCAGGACAGAGAAGTGAATGCAGAATCAGCCACTCTTGAAAGTGAGTCAGTGCCTCTCAAATTTTACATCCAAAGGTGTCACTCACTGTTACTCCAGTCCTGGTCCTGGTGAAATAAATGGAAAGCAATGGGAAAAAGTAATTACCAACAAGGAACTCAATAACTTTATTAAGTACAATTTTACTAGGCAATGTGTTACAATCCTGAGGAATACAAATTTAAGAATATAACTCATTCATAATTATAATTATGGAACCATGACCAATAACAGATTAAAAGTGATAGGCATTTTTACCAATCATATTATTGTAAGTAAAACCTAGAAAATATAAACAACTGCTTAATTTCACAGAGTTTGGACTTTGGATTCACACTCAAGTCCAATAATTAAAAAAACATCCTATGCTCTGACTTGCCATCATAAAACGTTTGTGCAAATGTTCCAATTTCTTTAAAGATATCCAAATTAAAATAGCAATACCTAGGGGGAAAACACTTTTGTGCAAATGATCACAGCATCTGCCATTAGTCAGTGT
>NW_028078389.1:0-1543 GCF_014824575.4 Sturnira hondurensis | reverse complement strand
GTGATTTCTTTGGAACCCCGTTTGACGGTTTCTCTCTTGGACTGAATTGTCCTGTCCAACTCACCTTGGCCCTCATTTTGTGCTTGAAATAGCCAGGGGAAGTGCATTTGCCTATGCAAAGTCGCTACAGCAGAGGGCCCACTTGAGCAGCCTGGTGGAAGTTTGGGTCTGCGGAGGATGGAGTTGGGTCTTGAGGTATCACCCTCCCATCGGGGTGATGGAAGCTTGTTTCTGAATGGATCCAGACCTGTGTCACAAACAGGCCATACGGTGCTCATGACTGACTGTGGCTGCAAACAATTCCACCCTGTCGTGCTGCTCAATTTCCAAACACACCATTCTCTGCTGTAGGAACAGTTGGATTCCAGAGAAGGACCACGTGGCGTGGCCTTTCAGCTGCGACTCGAGGCACTGCGCAGCCCTGTCTCAGACTCCCGTGTCAGCCAATCCCGATGCAGAGTACAGAAACCGTCAGCCAATCCTGGTGTAGAGTACAGAAACCGTCAGCCAATCCCGATGCAGAGTACAGAAACCGTCAGCCAATCCCGAGTACAGGAACCGAGAGAGCGCGTGGCTCTGGGGAGGATGTCTGGTTTTCCATTGCGCACAGAGAAGCTGTGCACAGCGCCCCTGAGAACTTTTCTCTCTCAAGAGGGCGGGTGGATGGGTCTGACGTGCTTGCCATTGTCAGGAGAGGGACTTGGCGATCCGCGATCCCCTCCCTGTGGGTGCTGGGAGGTGTGACAAAGGATCTGTCCGTGTCGTTGGCAGTGATGGTGACAGGGGGCCATGCTTGGGTCATTGGTCACCCACGTTTAAACGTTACTTCCCCTGGGACTGGGAGCCACCCACTAACTCATATTATGTCATGCTTTTAAAAAAATCCTTTGCATAGCACATACAAAGGATCCTTTGCACAGCACATATAATATAAATGATTTTATATTTTTTGTGGCAGTTTTATGGAGATAATTTCACTTAACATACAGTGCGCCCTTTAAACCGGACGATTCGGAGGTTTTCATGTATTCTCGGAATTGTGAGGGCGCCACCACACTGGATTCCAGAGCGCTCTCATCACCCCCAACAGAACCGCGTTCCCTTCAGCCATCACTTGGCGTTGGGCAACCGCCGATTTAGCTTCTCTGCATCTGGACCCCCCCCCCCCTTTTCTGGACATTTCATGCAAACAGAAGACATGATGTGTGGCCTTTGTTCCTGGCATCTTAGCACGCATCCGAACCTCATTTCTTTTTATGGTAATCTGATTACTCTTATTTGTGTAGTTTAATTATCTGTCTCATTAGACGGGGAAGTTCTGCGAGAAAGGAGACATCGAGGCTCAGGGAAGGGGAGGGGTGTGTCCCACATCACGGAGCCCAGGCAGGGAGAGCTCCCTAAACCGGGAAACGGGTCTCTGACCCACTGGTTACTTTCCTTCCCTGGCAGCGCCGTGATCCCTGGGCCTTCAAAGCCCAGCCCATTAGAGCTATTGATTATTTAGGCCACTGGGCAGTTTCTGAACTCACGTAGGCTGGGTCAG
>NW_028078388.1:0-566 GCF_014824575.4 Sturnira hondurensis | reverse complement strand
CCCTGCGGACACAGCCACAAAATACTGTGCACAGATGGCACAGAGACACATTACATGGTCTGCCTGAAGAAAAACCTAAATTCATGTTAGCTGAGACCCATGTCTGCAGAACAGGAAAATGTGGGTAGATGTCATTTACTGCCAGGCTTTGGGAATTCCACTTGACTCTCACTTGGCTCAGAGCCCCATTTCCCTTTCTTTTTTCTCTTTTGAAGAACCACAAGCCTGCTAGTGGTGAAGATGGGGAGATGCTGAATTTTGTTTCATACATATTCAACATGACAAGGTTGATTTTACATAAGACTAAAGTGTGACCCACAGGATATGACTGTTTCACGGGTTCCTGTCCCTCCAAGTTGAAGAATATAATGAACACAAAGTCAATTTTTTGTTAAAAGTTGTATTTCATGTTAGAGAAACATTATCCAAGAGGAAATCTTGAAGCTCCATTTAGTTCTTGGACCAGAAAAATCAACATGAAAAACCAGGTGAAGGGTAGGTGTTCTGAAACTTGACAAAGAGGAACAGGGAAGAAGATGAGAGGAGAGAAGGAGAGGGCGCGCTCC
>NW_028078387.1:0-901 GCF_014824575.4 Sturnira hondurensis | reverse complement strand
CGAAGTTGTACATGCATTATTTACTTTAACTTCCCATCTTTCATGAAACCAGGCGTGCCCTTTGGATTCTAACTTCTCCATCAACCATGAGAAGACTTTTATGTGGTTATGTCTGATGTTTTAATGTAAGGAAATAAGGGAAAAGGTGTTTTTTTTCTTTAAATCCTGGGATTGTTTTAAAGTAAAGGTTTCATTATGACCTGCTATCAGGTTCATCCACTTTGCAAATCTAGTCACATTCTTCATAGTGTGAAGATCATCAATTATTTTTAAGATTTACGCGCACAGAGGTATGATTCTTTATCAGTACAAGGCAAATCAGAAGTGAAGGCAATTGGAATTGTTTTGAGAGGAAAGATTTTGTGGCATAGATTTTGGTGTAGAAAACAAAATCCTCTATATAGTGAGAAGTATTTGCTCTGCTTTAGAGTGGAATTTTTGAACTGTCATAAAACAAATTTCAACTGAGTAAATTTGAAGATTTAATTTGCTCTTCTAAGGGATTCATTAATTTGGCAAAATCCCATCGAGCAGCTAGAAGGACTCTGCACGTAGGGGCTGTACATGGGGAAGCTTTTTATAAAGAGAAGGGTGGGGCAAGAGAGCTAGTTTTTTTAAAGAAAGAATTATTTTAAGGACTGGAGATATATACAATATTTATAACATATATCATATATTATAAATATATGTTTATATGTTTATATATTGTGAAACATATTCATATATTATAAATATAAATAAATATTTGTTGGTCTGAAATTATAAATATATAAATGTATGACATGTTAGATATAGTATCAATATAAACATACATTCGTATTTATTATGAATATATAAATTATACATTTATATTTACATGTTATAAACATATAAAATATACATTTGTATATATAAGTAGACG
>NW_028078386.1:0-565 GCF_014824575.4 Sturnira hondurensis | reverse complement strand
CTACAGAGAATATCTAAATGGATGGGTATGACTGTGTTCCAATAAAAGTATATTTACAGAAACAACACAGAGGTCCCTTTGGCCAGCTGGTGGTCCTGTGCTGACCCCTGACTTCAGGAATCTGGCTTCAGATGACCTCTGGTAGTAATACAATTTGGTTTCAGAGATCTTTGAACACTAATAGGATTATCAACTCTACAAAGAAAAAAATATAATAAGAAAAATAAAACTTGGCTTAAAATGAACTCTGACTATGACTTTAAAAGAAATGAAAATTGTGTATGAGATACTTCAGAAGCAATAAGAAAGGACACCAATACTTATAAATAAACTTGGAAGAGCTATCCAGAAATTAAAAGGGCTTTGGAAAACAGGTGTCATTAACATGTTCCAACCAAAAAGGTCCAACCCATCCTAGGATGGGGGTCAAAGGGGCAGAGCAGTCTCAGGGACAACACCTATGCCCTAGCCTTCATGTAGTAATAGGATTCCTTCCCTAAGACTCTGAGTCAACCTAAGGACAGAGGTATTGATCTTGGGCAATGCCTAGAGTGAACCAGCATCG
>NW_028078385.1:0-1852 GCF_014824575.4 Sturnira hondurensis | reverse complement strand
GTTATTTCCTTCCTTCCACTTGCTCTGGGCTGTCTTTGTTGTTGTTCTTCGACTTCTTGCAGGCATCGGGTTAGGTTGTTTGTTTGAAATGTTTCTGTTTTCTTTAGGTAAGCCTGTATTGCTATGGACTTCCCTCTCAGGACTGCCTTGGCCGTGTCCCATAAGTTTTGGGTTGTTGTGAGTTCATTTTCATTTGTTTCCAGAAAATTTTTTATTTTTTCCCTAATTTCAATCTTGACCCATTCGTTGTTTAATAGCATACCATTCAGTCTCCATGATTTTGGGTGTTTTGGGTTTTTTCCTGTGGGGTTGGTTTCTAATTTCAGTCCCTTGTGGTCAGAGAAAATGCTTGGTATGATTTCAATTTTCTTGAATTTGTTGAGGCTCATTTTGTTTCCTATGATGTGGTCTATCTTTGAAAGTGTTCCATGTGCATTTGAAAAGAATGTGTATTTAGCTTCTTTGGGATGAAGCGCTCTATATATATCAGTCAAGTCCATTTCATCTAGAGCGTCATTTAATGCTGCTATATCTTTGTTGATATTTTGTTTGGAAGATCTGTCCATTTTTGACAGTGGGGTGTTAAAATCCCCTACTATAATTGTGTTGCTGTCAATATCTTTCTTGTAGTCTTCTAGGGTTTTGCTTATATATTTGGGTGCTCCTATGTTGGGTGAATATATATTTATAATGTTAATGTCTTCTTGGTGGATTCTTCCCTTGAGTATTATGAAGTGACCTTCTGGGTCTCTCTTTATGGCCCTTTTTTCTGAAGTCTATTTTGTCTGATATTAGAATTGCTACCCCGGCTTTTTTTTCTTGTCCATTTGCTTGGAAAATTTGTTTCCATCCTTTCACTTTTAGTCTGTGATGGTCTTTTGTCCTGAGGTGGGTCTCCTGTAGGCAGCATATGTGTGGGTCATGCTTTCTTATCCATTCAGCTATTCTATGTCTTTTGATTGGAGCATTTAAACCATTTACATTTAAGGTTATTATTGATAGGCACTTATTCATTGCCATTTTTGTACCACAGTTCCTCTCTGTCTCTCTCTTTTCCTTCCTTTTCTTAAAGCAGCCCTTTTAGTATTTCTTGTAGAGGTGGTTTGGTGGAGGCATATTCTTTTAGACTTCTTTTTTCTTGGAAGCTCTTTATTGAGCCTTCTATCTTGATTGAGAGCCTTGCTGGGTAAACTAGCTTTGGTTGTAGGCCTCTGGTTCTCATTACTTGAAATATTTCTTGCCATTCTCTTCTTGCTTGGAGTGTTTCCATTGAGAAGTCAGTAGCTAACCTTATTGGGGCTCCCTTGTACGTTACTTCCTTTTTCTCTCTTTTTCCCTTTAGGATTCTCTCTTTGTCTTGAAATTTTGCCATTTTAATGATGATGTGTCTTCAAGTGGGCCTCTTTGGGTTCCTCTTGAATGGGACTCTCTGTGATCCCTGGATTCCTGTAACTTTTTCTCTCATCAAATTAGGAAAATTTTCCATCATTACTGTTTCAAACAGGTTTTCTATCCCTTGTTCTTCTTCTTCTCCTTCTGGTATTCCTATTATTCGGATATTATTACGTTTCATATTCTCTTGCATTTCTCTTAGTCCATCTTTATTCTTTTTGAGCCTCTTTTCCCTTTCTTGCTCTTTCTGAGAGATTCTTTCTACTGTTTTCTCCAACTCACTGATCCGATCTTCTGCCTCATCGATCCTGCTTTTCATTCCTTCTACTGTGTTCTTCAGTTCCGAAATTGTATTCTTCATTTCCCCTTTGCCTTTGCTTATAGTTTCTATTTCCTTTTTCATGTTGTTATAGTTTGCGGAGAGCTCATTGTAGCTCCCCTCTAGTTTCTGGTAGCTCCC
>NW_028078384.1:0-919 GCF_014824575.4 Sturnira hondurensis | reverse complement strand
CACCAAGGGCCCAGATTATGCCTGGTCATGACAGAGAGATGTGAATGTTTTATTGGTAACAAAAGGTATGTTATGGTGGTGCCTGTCCCCTGGTCACTTAGTGTCACCAGAGGAATCCCTAGTCCCAAATTTCTACATCATTCAAGTAAGTGGGGACAGGAAGAGGTGAAACCACAACTTGGAAACTTTGCAAAGGGACTCCTCTTCAACCCACATGAGAGGTATGGCTTTAGGAGCCACAGTGAGAGGACCCAGCCTAGATTAAAGTAAGCCATGGTTAGTTCTGCCCAGCTCTGCCTGTCTCACTGACAGGGAAGAGGTTAGGTGGATGGAATATTTTTTCCAAAAGATATCTTGGATGGAAAGAGTTTCTTAAAAGCTCAGGATACAAGGGAATCACAGCCAGAATCTACAGCCACAGCGGAACTGAGTGTTAAAGATTACAAACACCCCAGGGTGTGCTTTTTTAAAAGATGGGTCAATAGTAATTGGCACCTGAGGAAGTAAGGTGAGTTTCAGGGCATGCAGGACTCTGTGTGTGTGTGCGTATGTGTGTGTATAACAAATCCTGAAACATCTGTTACAGTGTTTGGGGGAAGTGTGTTGAAAGGAAAAAAGGAGATACTTGGGAATCAGAGCCCTCTTTTGCTCAAATTTTAGCTTTTTTGCTTCCACGATGGGTGGTGCTAGAAAAGTCACCACACTTCTCTGAAACTCTGTCTTTTCTTCCTAAAAATACAAATAATATCTACAGACAGTGTTTCTTTTCTATGGTAATAACATATACACAGTAAAAATAAAATAAAAATTTACCATTTTAGCCCTGGCTGATGTAGCACAGTGGACTGAGCATGAACCTGTGAAGCAAAGGGTCACTGGTTGGATTACTAGTCAGGGCACATGCCTGGATTGCAGGCCA
>NW_028078383.1:0-1438 GCF_014824575.4 Sturnira hondurensis | reverse complement strand
TGGCTAATATCTGCAATGAACTTAGACAGTATAGTCCGTAACAAAATACTAGCTAACTGGATCTAGCAATACATTACAAAGATCATATCCTACAATCAAGTGAGTTTTATTCCAGGGATGCAAGTTTGGTACAACATGCACAAACCAATAAATGTGATACATCGCCTAAACAAATTAAAAGATAGAAATCTCATGATTATGTCAATAAATTCTGAAAAAGCAACTGATAAAATCCAGCATCGATTTGTGGTAAAAACTCTCAGCAGAGTAGGAATACAGGAAACATACCTCAACATGATAAAGGCCAAGTATGACAAAATCATAGCCAACATTATACTCAATAGACAATAACCAAAAGTATTTCTTTTAAGATCAGGAAAAAGACAGGATGTCTACTTTCAACACTTATTCAACATAGGATTGGATGTCCTAGCCACAGCAATCAGACAAGAAGAGGAACTAAAAGGCATCCAATTGGAAAGGAAGAAGTACAACTGTCATTATTTGCAGATGATATGATACTGTGTACTAGAAAACCCTAAAAAATCCACCAAAAAAACTACAAGATCTGATACATAAATTCAGAAAAGTAGCAGGATACAAAATAAATATCCCGAAATAGTTGCATTTTTTATATATCAACAACACTCAGAAAAAAATACACCGAGACTACCATTTCATTTACAACTGCATCAAAAACGAAATACCTAGGAATAAATTTAACCAAGGATGTAAAAGACCTGTACTGGGAAAGTTGTAAGAATCTGAAGAAGTGAAGAAAACTACTACATGATCTTACTTATGTATGGATCTAATGAACATAGTAAACTATAGAACAACGTAGGAACAGAAGCTCAGGTACCTAAAACAGACTGACGACTGCTGGAAAAGTGGATGGCATACGGATGAAAGACAGTGAAGGGATTAACCAAAGAACATATATGGACAACCCATAGACATGATGTCAATATCGGGTTTTGCTTGAGATGGGGAGCAGGTGCGCTGGAAGGAGGAGAGGGTGGAACTGGGTGGGGTTTGAGGAAAGCAGAAAAAATAGGATAAACTGTAACAGCATAATCAATTAAAAACTAAAAAGAAAATTCTCCCCTCCCCCCAAAAAATCTGAAGAAAGGGATTGAAGAAGACACAAATAAATGGAAGCATACATTGTATTCATGGATAAGAAGCATTATTAAAATGTCAATACTACCCAAAGCAATCTATAGATTCAATGCAATTATTTTTTTATACTTCTTTTTTAATTTTTTAATTTTTTATATTTTTATTGATTATACCATTACAGTTGTTCTATTCCCTCCTTCATTCCCCTCCACCCACACACTCCCTCCCCCACCCTTCTCCCCCCTTAGTTTATAACCACGTGTGTCAAGTTCTTTAGATTCTATATTTCCCCCACTATTCTCGCCCTCCCCCCTAT
>NW_028078382.1:0-548 GCF_014824575.4 Sturnira hondurensis | reverse complement strand
TGTATCCTGTGGAGTAGTCAGCTCTACTGGCCTTGAACCTCTTCAAGTCTACGCATCATCACACACACAGGATGGTTTTTATAACACCAAACATTGCAGGGGTTAACATATTGGATACATTTTTCTGTAACTTGACATCTCACAGAGCACACAAACCATTCTCAGCCAGCCAGGGCAGGATTGTGGCCTTACTCATCTCCATGTTACCCTATAGAGAAGGGCATTTTTGTCCGTGATTCAGGCTTTTACTGTGGTTAGAACGTGACATGGTGCCATTCTGTTGCAGTTTCAGCATAGCAACCAGGATGAACCTCACCATGTCCGGTTAGACTCTGTGCTAGTTTGCTACATCTCCATTACACAGGACCTCAGATTGTGTGGAAGATTATGCAGGACTCCTGATTCATTATTTGGCTTTTTTTTTGCAGCGCTCCAATGATGACATCCTTGAGGAGCTGGTGCACAAGTACCACTGCACCACCTACAGGGTCAACTTGCAGGTGCACCAGGCTAACACCACTTTCCAGTGTTGATCTAAAGTGAGAGAT
>NW_028078381.1:0-1286 GCF_014824575.4 Sturnira hondurensis | reverse complement strand
GCCAAGTGTTGGATGCAACCTAGATGCCCATCAGTAAATGAATGGATCAAAAAACCATGGTACATATACACAATGAAATTCTATGCAGCAGAAAGAAAGAAGGAGCTACTACCCTTTGCAACAGCATGGATGGATCTGGAAAGCATTATGCTGAGTGAAATAAGCCAGGCATTGAAAGACAAATACCATATGATCTCACCTTTAACAGGAAGCTAAACAACAAAACAAAGAAGCAAAATATAACCAAAGCCACTGAAATAGACAACAGGCTGACAGTGACCATAGAGGAGAGAAGGGGAAATTTCAGGGGAAAAAGGGAAGGATTTACAGGAATAAGTATAAAAGACACACGGACAACAACTAAGGGGGGTGGAAATGGGAGGGAGTGGGGGAGGGCTGGGGGGGGTGGGCTGGGATGGGAGTAGAAGACAGAAAACTGTACTTGAACAACAATGAAAATAAATACATTAGAAAATACTTAAAAAATAGACTGAGGTAAGAGAATAGGCCAGGGTTGGAACAGATTATTACCAAATAAAAAACAGTGAAACATTTAAAAATGATATTGGATGTAAAAATGCCAAGCAGACAAAATGTATAACTAAATTTACGATACAGTGGACCATCCAAAATGTAGAATGAAAGTAAATCAGGATAGTTGAAAAAATAGTACACATAAGGTAAAAGATATATTCAGAACAAGGCATAGAATGGCCATCGCTGCCCACAGGGAATTGAACAGGGCAGTAGAAATGGTCACGAATGAAGGGCAAAAACCACAGTTCGTGGGAGACTCAGAAGCTGAGAGGATTTACAAGGTTATGCACAAGACGGGGCCGGGGTGGGAATTGACAATGTAGGCACACACTACCAAGTTTTAGTGTTAGCTCAAAGATAAAGAATGATACAAATATGCAGCCTGGAAAAAACTCACCTTCGAAAGAAAAAAAAAGGTGTTGGGGAGGTGTAATTTTGGAGAATAAAAACAGAGCATAGATTATTTAAACCCACATTTGTTTTATTGAGAAAGTATAGTAGGAAAAAAATACTGAATGCATGTTAACTGCTTAATACTTGTGTGCTGAATGAAAGTTAACTGGTAAAAACCATCTGGTAATCCTTTGAATCTGGCACTAAAAGTAATGAATGAAATATTTATCATCAATCTGAAGGCATATTTTTCTAATGGATCTTTTTTTTCATTTTGATTTATTGATTTTATTTTATTTATTTATTTTTAAATATATTTTATTGATTATACCATTACAGTTGTTCTATTCCCCGCC
>NW_028078380.1:0-615 GCF_014824575.4 Sturnira hondurensis | reverse complement strand
GAATTTAGCTAATGTTACATATATATTTTCATCTATGTATGCATATATAATGCACACGTACAGATGCATATGTGTGTGTGTGTGTTTCCCCTTTAGGACTAAAATTATATATATACTAGCACTTCTTAAAATTTGAAATCAATGTGATGATCTTAGAAACCTACCATATGTTATTTCTTGTGTTTACTTTATGAATGTTTTAAAACATATTCTTTACAGACCTCTCCCCAAATAAACTAATATCAACAATGTGTTAACTGCTGAGCAAGGAGGATTGGGGGAAGGTGGAGGAGTGTATAGGGGGCTAAAGGGTGATGGACGGAGACTTGACTTGGGGTGACAAAAACACAATACAGTGTACAATGATGTGTTGCATAATTGCACACAATTTTCTTAACCAGTTTCCCCACAATAAATTCAATAAAAAGAACAAAATAGCTTTCTGTATAAAACATTAATTTGTAAATTCTGAAAATAAAGATTGAGAAAACACTTGAAATTTTATCACCAATTCTTTTTTTAATATTTTATTTATTTATTTTCAGAGAGAGGGGAAGGGAAGAAGAGAGGGAGAGAAATATCAATGTGTGGTTGCCTCTCATGTGTTCCCCACTG
>NW_028078379.1:0-701 GCF_014824575.4 Sturnira hondurensis | reverse complement strand
ATACCACAGAAATAGATGGGATTGTAAGAAATTACTATGAAGAACTATATGCCAAGACATTTGAAAACCTAGGTGAGATGGGCACATTTCTAGAAAAATATAATCTTTCAAAACTCAATGAAGAAGAAGTAGAAAGCCTGAACAGACCAATAACAGCAGATGAAATTGAAGCAGTAATCAAAAATCTCCAATCACACAAAAGCCCTGGACAGATGATTTCACAGGAGAATTCTACAAAGCATTTAATGAAGAGCTAACCCCTATTCTTCATAGACTATTCCAAAAAATCCAAAATGATGGGAAACTCCCAAACTCTTTTTATGAAGCCAGCATCATCCTAATTCCAAAGATAGACAGAGACACAACAAAGAAAGAAAACTTCAGGGCAATATTGCTGATGAACATAGACACTAAAATCCTCAACAAAATATTGGCAAATCGCATCCACAATACATCAAAGAGATCATACACCACGACCAAGTGGGATTCATCCCAGGGATGCAAGGATGGTTTAATATTCACAAATAAGTAAATGTAATACATCACATAAACAAAAGCAAAGACAAAAACCACATGGTCATATCAATAGATGTGGAAAAAGCTTTTTATAAGGTACAGCACCCATTTATGATAAAGGTAGTCAGAAAAATGGGAATAGAGGGAGCATTCCTCAATATAATAAAGGCCATATATGAAAGACC
>NW_028078378.1:0-695 GCF_014824575.4 Sturnira hondurensis | reverse complement strand
TTATCTCTATAACTTCTGTCTTTTCAAATTGAATTTTAGGGTATATTAATTTTAAGTTACTTCCATTGAGAATAATTATTTAATTAAAAAGAAAATAATTATTTAAAATGGGAAACCAATTAATGGGAAGAAAAAATGGAGAGGAAATGTGCACAAAGCAGATTAAATACGGTGTTTGCTTGTGAAAACAAAACAAATGAAATGAAAAAAACCTCACAAGAGTAAAAAGTAAATATAGTTAGTTTGGCTTAGGCCAATCTGAATTTTTTAATATTTTAAAAGAGAAGACAGATTCACCTAAAAATAACTGAAATGTATTCTAATAAGTTCGCTCTTTATTTGACTTAGAAGTAGGTAAAACTATATATTACAAGGTACTAGAATAGGAGGAGTAGTGAAAACTAATAAATAGAAAAATAATGAAACTTTTATTTATATTGAGAACAAATAGAATACTATATACTTTAAAACTTAAGGGAAACTATATGGTAAAACACAATTTTTAAAGAAGAAACACCCTATTGCTGAACTAGATAATTTTTTTAATTTAGAAATTTAGTATTAAAAGAGATCTTTTAAGTTTAATCTAACAAATTTCATCATATGCATTTGTGCATACATAGAAAGAAAAACAAGTAGTTTAGTATATTATTAAAATTTTGACATTCAAGGCCTAAATTATTTTTAAATTTATA
>NW_028078377.1:0-922 GCF_014824575.4 Sturnira hondurensis | reverse complement strand
CATAGGATACGTGGGACTGTTAGGAGTATTCAAAGGTGTTTTTCTCTGGAGACAACTAGAGTGTTTGTATGTGTGTTTGGTAGTAGGTGATAAGCAGTGGTCTGTATGTATTCAGGATTAGGCTAGAGAAAAATATCTATATTGAAAGCAAGAGGTGATGAGGTTGTATTCTGAAGAGGTGGATAACGTAAAGTGCTTTGAGGAATCTGTTTATTCCCAGGTTGCGAACATTTGCCTGTGTGTGTGTTTCCATAGATGTGAGAATTGTATATAGGTATTATTGGGAGTTGAGGGATTTTTGGTGTTTTTGTGTTTTGCATGTATCTATCTGAGCACATGAGGTGTATTCATGAGTGGTTTGGGGGTGCGCATTTGGGATGTGTGAGTGTATCCAAAGGTTTAGGGTAACTTTGTGTGTATTCCAGAATGTAATGCTTGCAGAATTTTGGTGGCATTGCTTGTATGTGTCTTCTCAGTGTTTGTGTGGTAGACTTACATGTATTTGACAAGTATAGGTTGTTTTTGGCTGTGTATGTTTTTGATTTCCTGAAACTGAAGGTGTGTGTACTGTTGGGGATGTGAGAGTTCACTTTGTGTGTTTGGAAATCAAGAGACCTTGTGGGTCGTGTGAGTGTGTGTGGTATGTTCAGGAATCATGGGGTATGTGTTTATAGGGCCGTGGAATTGCATGTGGATCTTTGGTGGGGTTCAGTGGCACATGGCATAACTCTGTTCTTGGTGGTTTTAGAGAGACTGTGTATTCAAGTATTCATTGTGTACTTCTGGATGGTGTATTGGTTGTACATTTGAATTTACATGTTGTTTGTGTAAATATAGTTACATATTAGCGTGTGAGTATTCAGTATGATTAGGGTTTTGTATGTAACAATTAAGGTAGGATAGGTGATTATCTGTGCATTCA
>NW_028078376.1:0-671 GCF_014824575.4 Sturnira hondurensis | reverse complement strand
GACAGGGTGGCTGACGGCACCTCGGGTCACCGTATGGGTCACTGTGCAGCCGCTGCAGAGAGGGGCCTGGCGGAGGGCACGAAGCTGGGAGGTGGTGGAGTGGGGCTGGGAGCTCATCTGTGGGTCTGCACGCCAGAGGCTCCATCCAGCACCCGGAGCCATTCTGAGCGGCGGGGCAGAGGCTGCGGATGAGCCCTGGGCTTCAGCGATTCTTCACTGAATCTGGGGCTGGTGGAGCTGACCAGAGGCAAGGAGAGGCAAGGCCTGGAAGTATCTGCAGAGAGGCGAGAGGTAGGGTTTACCAGCCAAAAGCCAGGCGGGGGGGGGCAGGCTCCTGCCACCCACACACCAACCTGCTGGGGAGACTGTGGCCTGGTGGTGCTCCCTCTGTCTCTGGCTGTGAGTCATCTCTGACACCCGGGACATCTGGTGGCCCTGAGGGCCTTGGTTCCACGAGCTCTGAGCGGAAGTGACAGGGCTCCATGAGCCCGAAGACGAACAGAACAGGAGCAGGGTGGCTTTGTCCTCTGCCCTTGGGGACCTCACAGGTCCCGAGAGAGGTGCCCCAGCCTGGGAGGAGCCACCCGCAGCCTCCTGCACACCCACAGCGACCGTTTCTATGGCAACTTTCTGAGAGGATTTTCCAGGGCTCACAGATTTGTCACCGTAAC
>NW_028078375.1:0-1666 GCF_014824575.4 Sturnira hondurensis | reverse complement strand
GTTTCTGGAAACAAATGAAAATGAACTCACAACAATCCAAAACTTATGGGACTCGGCAAGGCAGTCCTGAAGGGATGTTCATAAGCCTTCTTTAGGCTTACCTAAAGAAGATAGAAACATTTCAAACAAACAACCTACCCCAACGCCTGCAAGAACACCAGGAACAACAAAGACAGCCCAGAGCAAGGAGAAGAAAGGAAATAACCAAGATCAGAACAGAATTAAATGACATGGAGATTAAAAGCACAATTCTAAGGATCAATGAATCTAGGAGTTGGTTTTCTGAAAAGATAAACAAAATAGACAAACCTTTAAGTAGGCTCATCAACAAAAAAGAGAGGACACAAACACAATCAGAAATGAAAGAGGAGAGATTACAACTGATACCACAGAAATAGAAGGGATTGTAAGGAAGTACTATGAAGAACTGTACGCCAAGAAATTTGAAAACCTAGGTGAAATGGACAAATTTCTAGAAAAATATAATCTTCCAAAACTCAATGAAAAAGAAGCAGAAAACCTGAACAGACCAGTAACAGCAGATGAAGAAGTAATCAAAAAACTCCCATCGCACAAAAGCCCTGGACCAGATGGTTTCACAGGAGAATTCTACAAAGCATTTAAGGAAGAGCTAACCTCTATTCTTCACAGACAATTCCAAAAAATCCAAAATGATGGGAAACTCCCCAACTCTTTTAATGAAGCCAGCATCATCCTAATTCCAAAGCCAGATAGAGACATAACAAAGAAAGAAAACGACAGGCCAATATCGCAGATGAACATAGACGCTAAAATCCTCAATAAAATATTGGCAAGTCTCATCCAACAATACATCAAAAAGATCATACACCATGACCAAGTAGGATTCATCCCAGGGATGCAAGGATGGTTCAATATTCGTAAATCAGTAAATGTAATACATGTCATAAACAAACGCAAAGACAAAAACCACATGATCACATCAGTAGACACAGAAAAAGCTTTTGATAAGGTACAACACCCATTTATGATAAAGGCACTCAGCAAAGTGGGAATAGAGGGAGCATTCCTCAATATAATAAAGGCCATATATGAAAAACCTACAACCAACATCATACTCATTGGGCAAAAACTAAAAGCTTTTCCACTAAGATTGGGAACAAGACAAGGTTGTCCACTTTCACCACTTCTATTCAATATAGTATTGGAAGTTTTAGCCACAGTGATCAGACAAGAAAAAGAAATAAAAGGCATCCAAATCGGAAAGGAGGAAACAAAACTGTCACTATTTTCAGATGACATGATCATGTGCAAGGAAAATCCTATAGACTCTACCAAAAAACTGCTCGAACTAATAAATGAATTTGGCAAAACAGAGGGTTACAAAGTCAATATCTAGGAATCAAAGGCATTTTTGTATACCAACAATGAAACAGCAGAAGCAGAAATCAAGAAAAAATCCTATTCGATATAGCAAAAGCAAAAATAAAATATCTGGGAATAAACCTAACCAAGGAGGTAAAAGACCTGTATACAGCAAACTACACAACGCTGAAGAAAGAAATCAAGGAAGACACAAACAAATGGAAACATATATCATGTTTATGGATTGGAAGAATTCACATTATCAAAATATCCATACTACCCAAAGCACTTTACAGATTCAATGCAATACCTATTAAAGTGC
>NW_028078374.1:0-500 GCF_014824575.4 Sturnira hondurensis | reverse complement strand
ATCTGGGATGACAGGAGTCTCCACGTCCCCATCCTGACGGTCAGGAGACCCCGCCTTGCCAGGGAAGCCTTACCTTTGATACCTTTAAAACTCCACTGCCTTTTCGCCACCTAAAAAAAAAGCACATGGGCAAATGCGTCCACCCCAGTGAGCCATGGGGGACTAATTGGGTCTGGAAACCTCCCAAGGGAGTACTCTCAGTGCAAAATGCCAGCCCTGGTCTCCTTTTAAAGAGACTCTGGGTTTTAATTCTGGAGACAGTTTACTGCCTGATGATGGAAAACCAGCACCTGGAACGTGGGGGAAGGCAGGAGGGAAGCCCCTAACCACCTCCCAGGGAGTGCACGTGCACGTACACACACACACACACACACACACACACACACACACACGGGAGGGAAGGTGCTGGACCTGGCCGACCTGCACTCACTGCCTGGGAACCCAGAGCTCCGGAGGAGCCAGATGGAGCAAAGAGTGAGGGCAGAAACTCAGGGCAATGG
>NW_028078373.1:0-627 GCF_014824575.4 Sturnira hondurensis | reverse complement strand
GTGTAGATTTCCAGGGAGTAGTCAGACAAGTCAAATAATGACAATTCTCTGTGAATGGGGCTTTTGGGTTCAAAACAGTTCTGAACCTCTTTTGCCCCACCCAGTGGTTGCTAGTTTGCCAGTTTTCATAGCTATCTTAGTTATAATATGGTTGCTTTTCAAGGTTTCTACAGAACTGGTGAGTAGGTGATGGGATAATGCAAGTTAAAACACAAGACTAACTGTTCTTACCAAGATTCAGCCATAGTTCTGGAATAAACTCTCCTCAGATTGGTGCATGCACATGTTTGGTTATTTCTAGAGTTCTGAAAGTTGATTTTGAGAATATTTGTTAGTTCTCTTATTGTTGTATAGAGGTATAGATTTCCAGAAGTCCCATCTTCTACTGTGTTACTTTTTGCTGCATAACAATGACAAATGCCATAGCTAATGTTGCAGACTCTGTCCAGCAGAGTCTGCCTGTTGTGGTTGATGATGAGAATTGATGCACAGGTGACAACAATCCTGTGTGGAAAAAGGGAACGGACACAACTACTCTCCCAAGGGGAGAGTGCCTATGGTGCCTTGGCGACCCACTCAAGAGGGGAGCACCCCGACCCTTGCCTAGACAGGCTTTTATTGTTTTCC
>NW_028078372.1:0-578 GCF_014824575.4 Sturnira hondurensis | reverse complement strand
GTCCCTGATGGCTGTGCAGTTAGAGATGATTGTGCAAAGGAGAGTGAGAGTGCAGGTGAAAGATTACTCAGCAGGCGAGTATGGATGGTGCAGAGAGTGATGGGAGTGCAAGTGAGAGATGGCTGTGTATGTGAGTAATTATTTTATAGGTGAGTGATGAGTGTGCAGGAGAGAGATGGCTGTGCCGTTGAGAGAGGTCTCAGCAAGTGATTGAAGGCTATGCAGGTGAGAGATGAGTAAGAAGATGAGACATGATAGTGCAGGTGAAATTTAACAATGCAGGTGAATGAGGAGTTTGCGGGTGAAAGATGACTGTGCCTGTCCCTGATGGCTGTGCACTTAGAGATTGTGCAGGTGAGAGTTGACTGTTTATTTTTGAGATGACTTTGCAGGTGAGTGATAATGGTGAGGTTGAGAGATGGCTGTTCACGTGAGTGATGTTTGTGCAGGTTAGTGATGCCTATGGAGGTGAGAAATGGCTGTGCAGGGGAGTGATGTGTGCGCCAGTGAGAAATGGCTTGGCGGTTAAGTGATGGGCGGGCAGGTAAGCGATTTGTATACAGGTGAGTTATGAGCGT
>NW_028078371.1:0-1691 GCF_014824575.4 Sturnira hondurensis | reverse complement strand
TTTCTTTTTTGTGTGTGTACTCATTTAGTTGTAAGGGGGTGGGGCCTTAGGTGTTCACCCAGGCAGGGCAACCCTCCTTACTGCACTGCAGTGCTGCCTCTTGGGGAGGGGCCAGAGAGGGAACAATGCAGCTTGCCTGCTCAGCTCTAGCTCACTTTCCAATGATATCTCATATGAGACTGGGAGTTTCTCCCACTGGTGGCTACCCCTGCTGTAGTCCACAGTCAGTTCAGAGTCTCACTTTCCTATTCAGCCAGACTCTCCCCCAAAATCTGACACCTCACTGTGAGTTCTTACCAGTTTGGTTGTTTTGGTTGACTGTTTCTTTAATTCCTTGGTTGTTGTGTTACAGGAAAATGAAGTGACCAGACACTGAGGGGTTCAGGAGCACGATCTTTATTACATGCACAGGCTCAGAGGAGAGTGACCTCCAAATTCTGAGCCCCGAACAGTGGCAGGGGTCTTATTTTTATACTCCTATCTTTCTTTCTAGGCTACGTGGCAAAAGCAGGTTACAGAAGCAAATGCGGAAGTTATGTCTATTTCCTTATTCGGGGATATCTGAAGTGCTGGATCTCTTGTGGCTGCGTGGAAGAAGCAAGTTACAGAAGCAGATGTGGAAGTTAGATTACTCTGTGGCATTCTTAGGCTAGTGGGAGGGGCTTTTTCCCTATCATTCCCCCCTGTGGGTGCTTAGACAGCGTTTTCGTCTGTCTCAGCATCCAATAATGGGACTCTCTGCTCTTGTTGTTGCTGGAGCATAAGGATGTGGCTAGTGGTCTTCCGTACTAGTGCTCCTTCTAACTGGCTGACTACTGTCCTGATGGCCCAGGGTCCTATGGTAATGACTAGGATGAGGATGATCAGGGGTCCTGGGACAGGGGCTAGGAGGGAGAAAAGAGTGTTCTGGCACCAAGAGGTCGTTCCCATCCCGGCTCTGGGCCGTAGTCTGTCTTTAAGTTAATTTATGCATTGTATGTTCTCTTCAACTAGGCCACTTTCATTAACAAAATGGCAACACTCTTCTCCTAGGAATATACAGGTCCCTCCTTTATTTGCCATTAGAAAATCTAAGACCCGCTGGTTCTGCTGGGCCACTCTAGCTAGAGACAGGATCTGGCGTTGCAAGGAGGCCATAGAGTTTGCTACTGATCCTAAGGCCTCATGGAGTTCTTGGTAGAGGGCCTCTTGGGACTGCAAGCTTGTGGCTAATCCTGCTCCTCCTACACTGATACTGGCAAATGAAGCAGTGAAACTTAGTCCTACTAGTACAGGGAGGAATATTGCTCTTCAGTGGAGACTGGAGCTTATATACTTGGCTTCTAGTTCTCCGGGTGGATAGGCTAGTAGCTGGGGGGCTAGTGCTACTAGGAGGTAAACACGAGAGTCCAAACAGTTGATACTTGGGACTAATGTCTGATTAGACCAAAAGAATAGCCCTGGTGGAGGTACAAGGGGAGGTGATTTGTCCCCCTTGCACCAGCTGGTACTGTTTGGGTATAAACTCCTCTCTGGGGACTGATAGAGGGAGGCCTGGACAGGCCCTAGGAGTCTATCTTGGCTGCCGTGGTCTGTATTCTGAGGAATGGCATTAACTTGGACTGCAATTAGCGGGGGCTTGCTTAGGGAGGCACAGAGAAAACAATCTGTGAAGTTTCCTGGGTCACTGAGGTTAAGGAGGGCTGCTCCCT
>NW_028078370.1:0-910 GCF_014824575.4 Sturnira hondurensis | reverse complement strand
TCATTGCCCTCATGGAACTTCATCCTTAAGGGTGTGGGGCACTGATATAGAGCTCACAGACAACATGGTGTATTGAGGACAAGTGCAGGGGTAAAGGGATTATCTTCTCGGACCAGCCATACTTACTGGATGTCTCCTGAACCTAATCTCTCTCTGAGCCCAGGCTCCTTCTGCTGGGCATGCTCTCCTTCTGCAATGCCCTTGCCATGCTTCTCTTCCTGTGAGCTCCTTCCCTCTGTTCTTAATACAGTGAGATCTTTTCTCTAGGCATCCCCTTGTTTGTGGGGTTCCCACTCTTGGCTCATTGTTAGAATCAGAGACACTTGCAGACTTAATCCTGCCAGACTTAAAAAATTGACTTCTAATAAGCTCTAGAAATTTCTAAGGCAGAAGGTAAAAACCAATGTAGTATCTACACCTACCTCTATGCCCAATTTACTTCTTGTGGGCAGAGTTTCTCTATTATGTTTTAAAATATTTTTTTATTTAACTGTTGTTCAAGTACAGCTTTCTGTGTTTTACTCCCATTCCAGCCCACCCTCACCCTCCGCAATACTTCCCACCTCCCTCCCATTCCCACCCCCCTTACTTGTGTGTCCGTGTGTCTTTTATACTAGTTCCTATAAATCCTCCCCACTTTCCCCCTGAAATTCCCTTCCCTCTCCCCTCTGGTCACTGTCCCCCTCTACTCTATTTCGGTGTCTTCATTTTCATTTTGCTTGTTTGTTTCTTTTGTTGTTTAGCTTCCTGTTCAAGGTCAGATCATATGGTATTTGTCTTTTAACCCCTGGCTTATTTCACTCAGCATAATGCTTTCCAGTTCCATCCATGCTGTTGCAAAGGGTAGGAGCTCTTTCCTTCTTGTAAACAAAATGATCTTTTACATTTTAAGGTAGTTGAAGACCCCTCC
>NW_028078369.1:0-506 GCF_014824575.4 Sturnira hondurensis | reverse complement strand
GTAAGAAGGCGGAGGAGGCCCGGAACTCCGACTCCAGCCCGGTTCCTGGGGCGCCGGCGTCCGGGGCCTGGGCTCCCGCGGGAGAAGGGGCGATTTTGAGACTTGGAAGACGCTGGGCCCGGCGGTCGCGGAGGGTCGTGTAGAGGGCACCGCCCGGAGGTTTTCAGGACAATCGCCCCGGTCCTCGACTTTATTTTCCGGGTCCTCTGGGCAGTGGACAGAGTGCAGGGTGGAACCGAGCTGACGAGGGGACCCTGGCCTTGGACCTAAAGTCGGGGTTTCCGGCCCGCCGCTGCCTGCACCTAAAGGGCGTGTTTCCATCTTGCACCTCCCGTGTGCGGATCACCCGCCACAAGCGCACTTGACTCACAGAAAGAGCTACCCCCCCTCCACCGAGAAACACCCTGCCCTTCGCCAGGGCTGAGCTGGCGCTAGAACCGCTCGCGACCCGACCAGGCCGCGGGCCTCCGCGCAGGGGTGCGCGCGGGCCCTGAGGGCAGCAGCCG
>NW_028078368.1:0-1119 GCF_014824575.4 Sturnira hondurensis | reverse complement strand
CCATCACAGACTAAAAGTGAAAGAATGGAAACAAATTTTCCAATCAAATGGACAAAAAAAAAAAGCTGGCGTAGCAATTCTCATATCAGACAAAACAGACTTCAAAAGAAGGGCCATAAAGAGAGACCCAGAATGGCACTTCATAATACTCAAGGGAAAAATCCACCAAGAAGACATTAACATTGTAAATATATATACACCCAACACAGGAGCACCCAAATATATGAAGTCCCAGAGGACCGCGAGAAAGATATTGACAGCAACACAATTATAGTAGGGAATTTTAACACCCCACTGTCAAAAATGGACAGATCTCCCAAACAAAATATCAACAAAGATATAGCAGCATTAAATGACACCATAGATAAAATAGACCTAAATGATATATATAGAGCCCTCCATCCCAAAGAAGCTAAATACACATTCATTTCAAACGCACATGGAACATTTTCAAAGATAGACCACATGATAGGACACAAAGGGAGTCTCAACAGATTCAGGAAAATATAAATCATACCAAGCATCTTCTCTGATCACAAGGGACTGAAATTGGAAACCAAACCCACAGGAAAAAACCCAAAACACCCAAAAGCATGCAGACTGAATGGTATGCTATTAATCAACGAATGGGTCTAGATTGAAATCAGGGAAGAAATCAAAAAACTTCTCGAAACTAATGAAAATGAACTCACAACAACCCAAAACTTATGGGACGCAGTGAAGGCAGTTCTGAGAGGGAAGGTCATAGCAATACAGGCTCACCTAAAGAAGAGAGAAACATTTCAAACAAACAACCTAACCTGACGTTTGCAAGACCTCAAGGAACAACAGCAAAGACAGCCCAGAGCAAGGAAAAGGAAGGAAATAACCAAGATCAGAGCAGAACTAAATGGCATAGACTAAGAGCACAATTCTAAGGATCAATGAATCTAGGAGTTGGTTTTTTGAAAACATAAACAAAATAGACAAGCCTTTAAGTAGGCTCATCAAGGAAAGAAGAGAGAGGACCCAAATAAATACAATCAGAAATGAAAGAGGAGAGATTACAACTGATATCACAGAAATAGAAGAGATTGTAAGAAATTAATATGTGGAACTGTATGCCAAGAAATTTGAAAA
>NW_028078367.1:0-1096 GCF_014824575.4 Sturnira hondurensis | reverse complement strand
ATATTGCATAAACTACTTTATTTAGAGTTTAACTACATATAGGGGGAAAGGAAAATCACCAAAATTTCACATCCAGTGCAAGGGATGAACTTTTAGTAGAATTCATGGGGTTGGAGGCTTCACACTGGTAATCTCCAGAATCCTCCCTCTGGACGGGGTCTATGGTGAGGTTTCTGTGGTCAGGTGACAGCTTCATTCTCTCTGTGAGCTGCAAATTTGTGCCATTGAACAACCACTGGATGGCAGGAGCATTTGTGTAGCAGGTCATGACCACAGCATCCTTATTCTCTGTGACAGTGGTGTTGCTGGCTATGAGGGTAGGCACACTGACAAATGCTGTGAAGAAACAGAGAAAGAAACTCATTGAGAATGGGCTTCAGACATGCAGCCACATGGCTTCCTCAGAGATCTCAGCCATTTACAGCCTACAGTGACTTATGTAAAACTCACCAGCCTCTAGTCCAGGCATTGGGAGGACAATTATCTAAGTTCAGGTGAAAATAATAAGGAAAAATCTGCAACTCCTCTCTGTCCCTATATAACATTAGGCAAAATATATCCTGAGACACTGAAATAAACTGACAGTAAGCAGAGGGGAGGGAGGAGGGGAACAACAGGGGAAGAAAGGGGGAAAGTGTCATCAAGAAACATGTATTAAGGATCCACAGACAAAGCCCAAAAGGGAAGAATTGTGGGTTGGAGGTGGGGGTGGGTGGGATGGGAAAAAGTGGTGGCAGGCAAATAGAGGCAGATGTACTTGAACAACAATAACAAATAATTAATTAATTAAAAAAGAGAAAAAGCCAGCATTTCAAAGGAGAAAATACAGCCTTTTCAGCGAATGCTGTTGAACAGCAATATCCACATGAAAATTAATGATGTGGATTCCTGTCTGATACTACACAAAATTAAGTCAAAATTGTATCAAAATTAATTTCAAGTAAATATGAAAACTAACAAAAATTAAGTCAAATTATATCAAATTGTAAAGCTTAGACATAAGCCTTTAAAATTCTTTTTTTTTAAAATATTTTTATTTATTTATTTATTTTTATTTTTTTTAAAGATTTTATTTATTTATTTATCTTTAGAGGGG
>NW_028078366.1:0-1712 GCF_014824575.4 Sturnira hondurensis | reverse complement strand
GTGTTATCTGCAGGGTGAAGCGGTTGCCCTTTCTTCCTTCTTGGGCAATAGGAACATTTCGTTGAAAGTGGGTTTCCCACGATAAGTGTCTACCCTTTGTGTAGAAATATCGTTTTCTGGCACTGCTGTGGAAGGTGCTGTGTTATCTGCAGAGAGAAGCAATAGCCCTTTCTTCCTTCCTGGTCAATAGAGACATTTCATAGGAAGCGGGTTTCCCAGATAAGGCTCTACACCCTGTGCACATGTATCCTTTGCTGGCAGAGCTACAGAAGATGTTGTGTTATCTGCAGAGTGAATCGTTTCTCGTTTCTTTGTCCCTGGGCAATAGGCACATGTCGTAGCAAGCGGGTTTCCTGTGATAAATCTCTACCGCGTGTGCAGAAGTATCCTTTGCTGGCACTGCTGGGGAAGGTGCTGTGTTATCTGCAGAGTTAAGCGTTTGACGTTTATTCGTTCCTGTCAAATAGGGACATTTCGTAGGAAGCGGGTTTCCCAGATAAGTCTCTACCTCTTGTGTAGAATTATCGTTTTCTGGCAATGCTGCGGAAGGTGCAGTGTTATCTGCAGAGTTAAGCGTTTGCCCTTTCTTCCTTCCTGGGCAATACGCACATTTCGTAGAAAGCGGGTTTCCAAGATAAGTCTCTACCCCTTTTGTAGAAGTATCCTTTGATGGCACTACTGGGGATGGTGTTGTGTTATCTGCAGAGTGAACAGTTTGCCCTTTCTTCCTCCCTGGGCAATACGGACATTTCGTAGAAAGCGGGTTTCCCACAATAAGTCTCTACTCTATGCGTCCAAGTATCCTTTTCTGGCACTGCTGAGGAAATTGCTGTGTTATCTGCAGGGTGAAGCGGTTGCCCTTTCTTCCTTCCTGGGCAATTGGGACATTTCGTAGGAAGGAGGTTTTCCACGATAAATCTCTTTCCCCTATGTAGAAGTATCCTTAGCTGGCACTGCTGGGGAAGGTGCTGTGTTATCTGCAGAGTTAAGCGTTTGACGTTTATTCCTTCCTGTCAAATAGGGACATTTCGTAGGAAGCGGGTTTCCCATATAAGTCTCTACGAATTGTGTAGAAGTATCCTTTCCTGACACTGCTGAGGAATGTGCTGTGTTATCTGCAGAGTGAAGTGTTTCTTGGTTCTTTGTTCGTGGGCAATAGGGACATTTCGTAGGAAGCGGTTTCCCGAGATAAGTCTCTACCCCTTGTGTAGAATATCGTTTTCTGGCAATGCTGCGGAAGGTGCAGTGTTATCTGCAGAGTTAAGCGTTTGCCCTTTCTTCCTTCCTGGGCAATAGGGACATTTTGTAGGAAGCGGGTTCCCAAGATAAGTCTCTACCCTTTGTGTAGAATTATCCTTTGCTGGCACTACTGGGGAAGGTGTTGTGTTATCTGCAGGGTGAAGCGCTTGCCCTTTCATCCTTCCGGGGCAATAGGGACATTTCGTAGGAAGCGGGTTTCCCACGATAAGTCTCTCCCCCTTCTGTAGAAGTATTCTTTTCTGGCACTGCTGCGGAAGGTGCTGTGTTATCGCAGAGTGAAGCGTTTGCCCTTTCTTCCTTCCTGGGCAATAGGCACATTTCGTAGGAAGCGGGTTTCCCAGATAAGTTTCTACACATTGTGTAGAAGTATCCTTTGCTGGCACTGCTGGGGAAGGTGCTGTGTTATCTGCAGAGTGAAGCGTTGCCGATTCTTCGTTCCTGGGCAATAGGGA
>NW_028078365.1:0-534 GCF_014824575.4 Sturnira hondurensis | reverse complement strand
AAATACAGAAACTAGAGCTGAAACATGGGTGAGTGGTGATAAAGTAATAGTAGTAACAATTATAATAATAACAATAATATGATAGACTAAGAGACCAAAGGTAGAGTGCTATTTTCAACTTTAACTACCAAGCTGAACTTGCAACCCAGCAGAGTCCAGACTTTGGGCATGAGATTGAGAAGGCACAGGGTAACTCTTTTAAGATAGAAAACCATAACTTGTGTGTGTGTCATATTAAGAATGCAAAGTCTCTGAGTGATGCGAAGAGGCTGGCTGTCACTGGGCTTGAGAGTCGGGTAAGCACTGGGCTGGTTGGAGAGGGTGTGCTGAACCTGTAGCACAGCTCTGCTCTGGTTATGCTGCACCCACCTTGGTACTAATGCCCATCTCACCCCTGCTATACACATGATGTGCCAAAGTCAGGTTCACACTACTGTCAGCAAGTTGGGTGGATGGGTCAGTGTTAGTCAGCAGTGGTAAGGAAGTTGGTTCAGCCTTTGGAGGTCTTTTGGTGGTCTTGAGAGAGGAAGGGAG
>NW_028078364.1:0-543 GCF_014824575.4 Sturnira hondurensis | reverse complement strand
AGTCATGCAGATGTAGTGGTGGGCGGGGCACCCCAGGTGAAACAGCATACGTTGTGGAGCACTGAGGCTAGAAATAGTTACAGGTATCTCGAGGGGTGGGCTGGCAATGGGAGGAGAGCAGAGGGCGGAGCTTAAGCCGGAACCTGAACCTTGTCAGATGCTGGAGTCCCCATGGTGCAGGTGTGAAAACTGAGGCTCAGGGACTTCCAGCGAATGCCCACAGTCACTCAGCTGGTCGGAGTCAGGATCAGAAGTTGGACGAACCCAGAAACTCGCCCCAGGCCATCGGAAACCCCGCACATCACCCACACCCACGCTTAATTAAACACAGAAGAGGGAACCTCTTAGAGCCACCGGCTTAGTTTCTACGTGTGGCTGGCATGACACTGGTCACACAGTGATGCATGTGACAACTCATTTGCCCAAGAAGGACTACTCTTTCCTTAATTAGTGAATAAGCTCTCTCTGTGATGCTTTATCACAGAATGCGCTTGTATTTGGTGCATTTACCAAATTACTACTTTGTGTGCTTTCTGGAAGCAA
>NW_028078363.1:0-716 GCF_014824575.4 Sturnira hondurensis | reverse complement strand
CATAGACTCAAATGAAGCAGGAGACACCCCTGAAGCAAAAGTCCATTCAGGAAAGACAAGAGCCCTGTGAAGGAACTTATTGACAATTTAACTCCTGAGGAAAGTGATGCAAAGACTGTTTTCTGCCGTAGTTGGCAGCAAGAATTTGGCCAAGGGACTTGCAAAAGTTTTTCTTTCTAGTAGGAAAGGTTCGAGATGTGAGGATGATTTCTGGTAGAAATTCAAAATGTTCCAAAGGAATTGCTTATGTGGAGTTTGTTGATCTTAGCTCAGTGCCTCTAGCAATAGGATTAACCGGCCAATGGGTTTTCGGAGTGCCAATCATAGTACAGGCATCACAGGCAGAAAAAAAGAGAGCTGCATCAATGGCTAACATTCTACAAAGGGGAGTGTTGCATCTATGAAGCTTTATGTGGGCTCTACACTTTACACTTTAACACAACTGACGATATGCTTCAGGAGATCTTTCAGCCTTTTGGAAGGATGGGAAGTACACAGGTCATGATAGATAGTGATACAGCGTGATCCAAAAGATACAGATTTATTATGTTTCCTGATTCAGAATAGGTCAAAAAGACTTTGGAACAACCTAATGGATTTGAGCTACCTGGAGGGCCAATGAAAGTTGGTCATGTGACTGATCATACTGATGCTTCGAGAGCTAGATCATTTTTGATGATCTAAAGTTCATCCAGTGATGAACTGGATTGACTGGG
>NW_028078362.1:0-554 GCF_014824575.4 Sturnira hondurensis | reverse complement strand
CCAGTTTTCATTAGGAAAACTTTTGGCAAATGATTTTCAAGGCATCCCTCCCCACCCTCCCTCTTTGGAGAACAAATGTATTGGCCGTGTCCTCTTCCCCATTTCCTAGGCGGCACAGGTGGGCGAGTCCCTAAAGATGGAATAACATCCTCTGCAGGGTCTAACTGCAGGAAAGAGCTACTTATGTTACCACAAAATAAATTTTTACTAGAACCAGCTTTTTAAGCATTATATGCAAAACTGAAATGAAAATCAGCAAACACAAATAAGTAAATACTCTATATTTTTAATATATTAAGAAACTGTAAAACTAGTAGTTAATACTTAAGCTGTTTTTACCATATCCCAAGCACTGTTCTTGGTGTGTTAACTTATTTAACCCACATAACAGACCTATAAAATTAGCTAGTTTATCCTTATAAGACTTCTCTAAGACAAACTCATTTATTCTTTTTTAAAAATTATTTTAGTTATTTTTAATTATATTTTATTGATTATAATATTATAGTTGCCCTGATTTTTCACCCTTTGCCCCCTCCAACCAGCACCTCCTA
>NW_028078361.1:0-1447 GCF_014824575.4 Sturnira hondurensis | reverse complement strand
AAGCAAACAGATAATGTCTTGCAGAACCTTGAGCAAACTAATAAAAAAAGATGGATGACTGTGGATTATTCAGCAGGTTCTGAATGTTCTTTTAGAAACTTTAAAAAGAGCTTCTTGGTTTTTTGGGGGAAGATGGTGGTGGAGTAGGACAAAGAATTTCACTTCCCCCCACACACTGGAGAAAAACCGGGCTCATCTGCAGGGGAGTGCAGCAGATAGCCAACAGGGACCCAGTATATAGGAAGGTAGGACTCCAGAAATCGGAGTGTACACGGAATGACCACATGGTGAAGAGACAGCTGCAGGTCAACAAGGTCCGAGGGAACAGTGCAGAGGCTGCAGGCCCGCTGCAGGGCCATGCCAGGGCCTGGGCCAGTCCCCCTTGGTCTCTGGGAGGTGAGGGCTGGCAGCAAGGTCCTTGGGAAAGAGCTAGTCATTGGCTCCCTCCCTACGCGGCCAGGTGCAGTTTGAAAACACCAGGAGAGATCTGTTTGCTTGGACAGTCAGAGAGAGGAGTGGGCATGAGAAAGCAAACCAGAAAGCTTTGATCACCAGTGGAGTCTGTGTTTGCCGGCTTGGGAGAATTGAGAGTCACCCTTGCGATTCCCCATAGCACTGGGAAAGGTTCACACGTGCCCAAGCCTGCAGGACCAGGGAAGCCTGGCCAGGATCATGCGCCCACACCCGGGGCCAGGACAGTGAATCCCGGGAAAAGACTTCTCTCAGTGGGGCGCTGGGGAGAGGCGCAGATCCAGATCTTGGGAAAGCACTCATGAGACTAGCTGAGTTCATCAAGAAGGGAGAAAGGCCACATTAATTGTCCCTCAGACTGCTGCAGCTAGTGTGACCAGAAGAAAAGGTTTGACTAGCTGGAAAGCAACAACAGGGTTTTGTTTTTTCTTGCTTTTCTAAAAATAATATTTTTAACTTCATTATTGTTTTAACTTTCAATACTTTTACCCTCTCTTCTTCTTTCTTGTTTTATTCCTTTTTTCTTCCTTTCCAAACCTACCACTTTTTCCTCTCCTCTGCTGCATTTTTTCTTTCTTTTCACCCCCTCCCCCCAATTGAGACAAAAGACTTTGAAAAGACCAGAGTTGGACTCAAAAAGAGGGCATCCCAACAGTAGAGACAGAGAGACAAAATTCACTTTGCTATATCAGAAAAACTATAAGACACTGCATATTTGTATTTTTCATTGTTTTTCATTATTATTATATCTTTCATTTTAATAGTATGTATGTATTCCTCCTCTCTCTGTATAGTCTTCTTTACCTTGGCTGGATATATTGTATCACTTGACAGGTTTCCCCTGTCCCCTCAATCATAGTGTATTGCTAATTACTGTCCTTTACTTCCCCTTGCCCAGTTAGCACACTATTGAAGGTCTAATACCCCCCCTATCTTGGTATATCATACATTCTGTTATATGATTGTTGCTCTAATA
>NW_028078360.1:0-1045 GCF_014824575.4 Sturnira hondurensis | reverse complement strand
TTTGGTCCAGTCTCTCCTTTCCATGCAAGGGGATCCCTGAGTCCCCTGCCCCATCCCGCTGGCCAGCAGCCTTCTCCACTCCTCCAGCAGGGGGAGACACTTGCTAGGGGAATTCAGGCGATCGAGTGGCTGGCTCTGCTAGCAGTTTCTGGTTGTCCCTGCAAATGCGTTTTACTTGTTCCTTGTTAACTTCCTGTGCTTCTTACAAACTGTCACTGCTTGCAGCCAGCCTTGGGCTCAATCCCTGCCTCCTCTTATTCTCAACAAATGAAACAACCCGAGTCTTACTACGAGAAAATTGACACCCTGTGTATGAGTTTCTTCAACATTCTGCCTATCTCTGCCCACCTGGTCCCCAGATTTTATTTGGAGGTGCAAACCCTGGTCCCAGGACAGGCCTGCCTTCTTTTAAAGAGCCTCCTCATGAGCCCTGACATGCAGCTGCTTCTCATGTTTCACTGGCCAGAACTTTGCAGAAGTTTTCAGCATTTTAAGCTTAGACGACTGTATATTGTATAAAACTCTAGCTTCATATGTTCTCTTAGAAGTGTCGATGTGAGAAATGTCCAAACCTGTAGGCAGTTTTTATGGGTTTATTTGAGCCAACCTGACAGCAAAACCTCAACGGATTGAGAAAATGCTCCAGAGAATGGCAGTTTGCTGTTCCCGTTATTCCTTACAGTCAGAGGAGGAGACGTCAAGAGAGTTACATGAAATTCTTTGGTGGCGGATTAGGGAGGTGGGAGAAGGCAAAGCAGGGAAGTCTCTGGGGTTAAATACAAAGTAAAATGAAGGAACAAGTACTTCTTTCGCACTGGTGGGTGCCGGGGAATTAACGATGAACACTGACAGCACGTGAGGGCCACAAGGTAACAGTGAGGGGCTCCTTGTGAAACCGAAAAGTCGGCCTTTGCGCTGCTGGGAGCAATAAACAGAGAGGGGGGTCGAGTCTTCGTGGGCGCTTTATTCAGAAGGCCCGCCATCTGAGAGGACGGCAGGTTTGTACCTGAACAGACCGTCTTAAATTCTATTTTAAACCGACCCT
>NW_028078359.1:0-575 GCF_014824575.4 Sturnira hondurensis | reverse complement strand
CTCAAAATAATTCTTCTCTGACTAAGCCACACTTGGATAGATGCATTTGCGGTTTTTTATTGCTGTTATTTGTTTTGTTTTCAGCTATTTACCATTCAGCTTTAAAATGAGGATTTGCCCCACCCCACCTTGCCACACGTTACTACATGTGAGCAGTGGGTCGATGATATTTTCAGTGTTTGCAATGGCAGACACAATGAACCTGTCACACTGCTTGGTGCTGATCATCAAAACGCAGGACCCAGTATAAAACACAGGTCTGCATCCAGAAAAATGGCTTATTCTAGGACTGGGGCAGGAAGTACCCAAGATGAGCCTGGAGCACCTAATATCTAGCAGTAGCAGAAAGTAGAAAGTCACTCTCTCTCTCACACACATACACACATACACACACACACACACACACACACACAGAGACGAGGGTATGTCCAAGGAGCACAGGAGACAAGTAAAAGAGCTCCCAATGGCCCAAGCTGGAACAATTTAAAGAATGAAATTAACAAAGTAGTATTGAATTATAGCCCACAGTATAAAATAATTATCCATGAGTCCATACTAGCATAGATAATTAAGTA
>NW_028078358.1:0-959 GCF_014824575.4 Sturnira hondurensis | reverse complement strand
GGAAAAGTCTTAATATTGTCTAGGCCCCGCAATGTTTTTCTAGAAACATGTGTGTTTCATCTAAGACCTCTAAACTGTCGCCATTCCAGCTTCTGTAGCATTCCCTCATGGTACTCTTTATTTCTGTAGGGTCAGCAGAAATGGTCTCTCATTTCTGGTTTTAGTACTTTGAGTATTTTCTGTTTTCCTTGGTCAGTCTAGTTGGAGGTTTGGCTCTCATATTGATCATGTAAAAAAAAAAAAAGAAGCTTCTGGTTTTGGTGATATTCTGTATTGCTTTCTTAGTCTTTGTTTCATCTATTTCCACTTTAATTTCTACTCTGTCCTTCAAACTGAGTGATCAAGTTTGCATCGCTGCTCAGAGGACTGGCACTTTGGACCTTCATTCTGTGAAGCTAAAATTGCATTTCATAAGGCAAAAGGTACACCCTTCGGGAACATTCCATGCGGGACATGTTAAAGTGACCTCTAACGTTCTTATTCACCAGCATGCAGAAAAAAGGGCAAAGGTGGGCATGGCATTAACTGAGTTGGTGGGAGTTGTTTCATAAATACCCCGCATGTGCTAGAATCAAGAAAGGACCATCTATCTGTTGGTCTACCAAGCAGTTGTGTGGAAACAGCTGCTTATCGTGCTCCATGGAATCCTAACTCCACTATCACTGATGGGCTCCTGTCTTGTGAAGTCCATTCACACAGATAGATCTACTCAGACGGCACAAGTTGACCCACACTGGAGAGAAGCCATACGAGTGCCACCTGTGTGAGAAAGTCTTCAGTCAGTTCTCGAGACTCAGACAGAATGAGAGGATGCACACTGGGGAACAGCCTTATATGTGCGGTCAGTGTGAGAAAGCCTTCAGTAAGTGCTCTGACCTTCGACCCCATGAGAGAAACTCCACCAGCGAGAAGCCATATGATGCCATCTGTGTGGGAAAGCCTTCAGTCATTGCTCTTCC
>NW_028078357.1:0-895 GCF_014824575.4 Sturnira hondurensis | reverse complement strand
CACCCCCAGCAATCATTACACTGTTTTCCATGTCCATGAGTCCTTTTTCCTTTTTGCTCAACCCTTCCACCCCCTCAGCTCCCCCCAACTAGCTGTCATCTGCTCTCCATCTATGAGTCTGTCCCATTTTCCTTGTTAGTTCAGTTTGTTCATTAGATCCACATATCAGTGAAATCACATGGTATTTGTCTTCCTCTGATTGGCTTATTTCACTTACTATAATGTTCTCCAGGTCCATCCATATTGTTCCGAAGGGTAACTTTTTTCTTTTAGCTAGCTGGGAAGTATTCCATTGTGTAATTGTCCCATAGTTGTTTTCTTCACTCCTCTACTGATGGACATTGCGCTGCCTCCATATATTAGTGATTGTAAATAACACTGCAATGAACGTAGAGGTGCTCATGTTCTTTTCAATGATCGTGTTGGGCGCCGTTGGATATATTCCCAGAACTGGGATTTCTGGGTCAAAAGGCAGATACATTTTTAATTTTTTGATGTATCTCTACACTGCCTGTATCTCCGGTCTGCATTCCCAACAGCAGTACAAAAGGGTTCCTCTTTCTCCACCTCCTCACCAGTTTTTGTTATGTTGATTTTATTGATAATAGCCATTCTGACAGGTAAGAGATGGTATCTCACTGTGGTATTAATTTGCATTTCTCTGATGATTAATGACATTGAGCATCTTTTCATATGTCTATTGGCCATTTGAATGTCCCCTTTGGAGAAGTGTCTATTCATGTCTTTGCCCAATTTTTTTTTTAAATATAATTTTTATTTAATTCTTGTTCAAGTACAGGTTTCTGTCTTATAATCCCAACCCTGCCCGCCCCCCACCCCAATTTTTTAATCGAGTTGTTTGTTATTTTTGTGTTGAGTTTTGTAAGTACTTTGA
>NW_028078356.1:0-598 GCF_014824575.4 Sturnira hondurensis | reverse complement strand
ATATGGGGATCTAAGAATGACCCTGAACACTTCCTACCTGGAGCTTTACCAGTGTGTATCCTTTCTATAACAAAGTAGCAAGAACAGGGCTAGACTTGGAAAGAAATTCACTTTCGGCTGTGGACAAAGAAAGCTGGGCTCCGACCCCAGTCTCTCTGCTGAAAGGAAGCCCCGAGCCCTCAGTGCCCCACAGTGCGAGCAGCTGTCCTGAAGGGGCTCGGAGGGACAGGAAAGCTCGGCAGGATGCAAACGCTAGGGACTCGGCACAGAGGAGGGAAGTCTTGTTACTGAGCAGCACCCATGTGCACAGACTACTTAATGGGTTTTCCAGAGTCAGGCACAGAGCTTTTGACAAAGACTCATTTGAAAATATTCACAAACTGTTAATAAGAAAAAGGAGGCGGGAGTGTAAGTCAAGGTCTTTTCTGAAACTATTCTCTGTTACTCGTTCCAAAAAGACAAGGGTCTGAAACCCCCACCCCCCCACTGTCACTGAAATGCTCTTCTCTGCCCTCTTGCTGAGTTGACTCTTACTCTTGCTTCAGATCTCTCAGTTCCAGTGACCCCTCCCCAGGACAGCCTCTGGTGACTGGCCTCT
>NW_028078355.1:0-1236 GCF_014824575.4 Sturnira hondurensis | reverse complement strand
CTTCTACACAAAGGGTAGAGACTTATCGTGGGAAACCCGCTTCCTACGAATTTTGCCTATTGCCCAGGAACAAATAAACGTCAAACGGTTCACTCTCCAGATAACACAGCACCTTCCACAGTAGTGCCAGAATAGTATACTTTTACAAAATTGGTAGAGATTTATCTGGGAAACCCGCTTCCGAGGAAAAGACCTTACTGTCTAGGAACGAAGAATCGGCAAACGCTTCACTCTGCAGATAACACAGCACCTACGACAGAAGTGCCAGCAAAGGATACTTCTACACAAAGGGTAGAGACTTATCGTGGGAAACCCGCTTCGTACAAAATGTCCCTACTGCCCAGAAACAAATAAACGCAAACGCTTATCTCTGCAGAGTACACAGCACCTTCCCCAGCAGTGCCAGCAAACGATACTTCTACACAAGGGATAGAGACTTATCGTGGAAAACCTGCTTCCTACAAAATTTCCCTGTTGCCCGGTAAGGAAGTAAGGGCAAACGCTTCACTCTGCAGGTAACACACCACATTCTGCAGCAGTGCCAGAAAAGGATACTTCTACACAAGGGGTAGAGATTTATCTGTGAAACCCGCTTCCTACGAAATGTCCCAATTTCCCAGCAACCAATACACGGCAAACGCTTAACTCTGCAGATAACACAGCACCTTCCCCAGCAGTGTCAGCAAAGGATACTTCTACACAAGGGGTAGAGACTTATCTGGGAAACCCGGTTATTACGAACAGTGCCTATTGCACAGGAACGAATAAACGGAAAACGCTTAACTCGGCAGAAAACACAGCACCTTCGGAAGCAGTGCCAGATAAGGATACTTCTACACAAAGGGTAGAGACTTATCGAGGGAAACCCGCTTCCTACGAGATGGTCCTATTGCCCAGGAACGAATAAACGACAAACGCTTAACTCTGCACATAACACAGCACCTTCCTCAGCAGTGCAGCAAGCACTACTTCTACTGAAAGGAAAGAGACTTATCGTGGGAAACGCGCTTCCTACGAAATGTCCCTATTGCCCAGGAAGGAAGAAAGGGCAAACGCTTCACTCTGCACATAACACAGCACCTTCCTGAGCAGTGCCTCCAAATGATACTTCTACACAAAGGATAGAGACTTATCGTTGTAAACCCGCTTCCTACGAAATGTCCGTTTTTCCCAGGAAGGAAGAGAGGGCAAACGCATCACTCTGCAGATAACACAGCATCTTCCGCAGCAGTGCCA
>NW_028078354.1:0-1965 GCF_014824575.4 Sturnira hondurensis | reverse complement strand
TGGAGTCCGCCACGCTAGCTGGCCACGCGGATCGCGCGGGGGTGGGGCGGGCCGAGTGGCCGGGAAACAACACGTGGGCGGAGGGAGACCCGAGGCGCCATTGTCTGCTCGCCGGTCCGGGCCTCAGCCCCCACCTCTAACACGGGGGTCGATGAGGATGCTCACCACTCGCGGGCGTGGGGGGCGTCCTTAATGAGACAGCCTGGGCGCGGACACGTGGCAAGCAGCCGGGGTGGGGCTCTCACGTTCCAGGGAGGTGGGCACGGTTAAGACCTGGCTCTGGCCACGGGCTCTCTGCCACGTGTTCACAGTGACCTCGGCGAGGGGTTCGTCCTCTCCGAGCTTCCGCGTCCTCACCTGGACGTCAGGGAGCGTGATGGCGCTCGCTTCTGGGACCGCAAGTGTATGTGGCACGTGAAGATGGGAAGGTGCGTGCGTGCGGGCACGTGGGGGCGAGTACAGGACGATGTGAAGACACATGGGGGTGGGCACGTGAAGATGCGACGATGTGAAGGCACATGGGGGTGGGCACGTGAAGATGCGACGATGTGAGGGGGTGGGTACGTGAGGGCGTGCAAATACGCGAGGGCGGGGCACGTGAGGACGGGCGGATACATGAGGCGAGCACGTGAAGATGTGCAGGTGCGTGGTGGCGGGCACGTGAGGACACGCAGATACGAGGGGGCGGGACTTGGGGGCAAGCACGTGAAAACGTGCAGAAGCATGGGGGCGGGCACTGGGGGAGGGCATGTGAAGACGTGCAGATGCGTGGGGGCGGGCACATGGAGGCGGGCACGTGAAGACTCCGAGTAAATGCGAGGCGGGGACGTGAAGACCTGCAGATGCGTGCGGGCAGGCACGTGGGGGCGGGCACGTGAAGACGTGTAGATGCGTGGGGGCGGGCATGAGGCGGCACGTGTGTGTGAGGTGGGGTTGTCTGAGCCGCGTCCCCTGGCCCGCGTCGCGTGCATTTCAGCCTGCGGTCTGTGGCTGGACAGTACCCTGCGGTGCGGCGCCCCTGTCCCGCTCCTCCACCCCGCGTTCTCCCTGCTCCCCGCGCCCTCCTTGCTGCGGGAGGGGACCCAGGTGGCTGGCGCGGTCGTGGGGAGCTCCAGGCCCGAGGTGAGCGTGGGTTGCTAGGCTGTCTCTGTGCGCTTGGTGACGAGGGGGTGAAGCCGAGGTCCTGGCGTCAGACCCGAGGACTCGCCACGGGTCGGACCATCCGTCGCAGCGCTGTGACGTGTCGGAAGGTGTGGGGGGGGCACCTCGCGTGGGAGATGTCTGCCCGGCGTTCGAACCCATAGGGCTTACGGGTTTACGTGAACGTAGGGTTCTCTGGGACGATGCTAATTACTTGTCACCACGATTTGTGCGGCGGGAGCGGCCCCAAGTAGGTCAGGCCTCCCTCCCACCTGCTGCCTGGGCGGGGCCTCTCTGGGCCTCAGTTTCCCCCTCTGCACAATGGGACGGACGCCCGCCCTCCGTGGTCCCTGGGGAGAACCCGGTCCCGCGTGACAGTGGGAATTCCCGGGGAGGCCGTCTGACCCCGGACTGGGGCGCCTGGCGCTTGCGAAGGGCGTCCCCGCTCCAGCGCAGCCGCGTCCCCGAGCTCGTCTCCACCGGCAGGAGGAGCCTGGGCCCCTCTGGCTGGTAACAGCGAAACCTCCCGGAATCAGCCCTTGGCAGGGCTAAGCCGGCGCACTGCCCGTGGTGCAGGGAGCCCTTGGGGACTCGGAGAGGGGGCGCCCCTGCCCCAAGTTCGCACAGCCGGGGAGGCTGCCTCGCACTGCAGCAGGCTTCGAGGGAGGGGCGGGTCCCTGGTCCCAGGGACCTCAGCAATGTCTCTCGCTGCAAGTCCCTACTGTTCTCGCCGGCCCGGGGAGGGGAGTATGTGGAGCTGGTGAGACAGCGCTGAGGCAGAGAACGCTGCCCTGCGCCCCTCGTGCTGGGGTGGTCCCGGGGGGG
>NW_028078353.1:0-507 GCF_014824575.4 Sturnira hondurensis | reverse complement strand
TCCATGACGAGACCCATTTATGGGGTCTCTCCAATAAACCAACGGGTAATGTTGCATACGCGGCCCCTAATGCCGATCAGCCTCGGAGCGTCTCTCTGCATCCAAAATTAAAAAGTTAAGAACAAATAAGGAATGTGACACTAACAGTTTAGGAGAATGAGGATCATACCATCTAGGGACTTGAACCCTGGACCCTCAGATTAAAAGTCTGATGCTCTACCGACTGAGCTATCCAGGCTCCGCTTAACCTGCTAGATCTCCCCAATCTACTTCGTCAGGGTTTGGCAGCCCCGATTGAACAGTCGCCACCTTAATATCAGTCGCCACCTTAAAATTAGTTGCCGCCTTAAGATCAGGTTCCTCAGACCGCGGTGTTGGAGGCGGGGCAGTCGGCACTGGAGGTAGAGAGCGAGAAAGATCCTCTGCCTAACGAGTGGCTCGCAGGCTACTGTGACTCCCACGTTCCCATTTTTCAAACTCAGAATCTCCTCTAAGACAATCTCTCAC
>NW_028078352.1:0-952 GCF_014824575.4 Sturnira hondurensis | reverse complement strand
GGGAGTTCTTCCTTTTTCTCTGCAGTTTAGGTGACTCTTTTTGTCAGTTTCTATGTTTTAGTATTGGGAATCACCCTGCCTGGTTTCATAAGTTGTAACCCCCCATGGCTAAGGTGAAGAAAGACCTTTCGAACATAAGCCACTAAGGGGAAGAAACTTACTCCCTGGCAGGAGCACAGATTCTGCTTCTTTTCCTTCATCCATAAATGCCCTCCAATTCTTGGTCAGTTAGCCAATTACAGGTAAGATTCCCCCAAAGGGGAATACCTAAGACAGGCAGAGTTTCAGGAATGCCCCAGGGAAGGACTTGGGCTATAGCAAAAGGGGGTGATGGACACTGACCCCTCAGCTTTGACATAACCTAAGTCCTCATCCTGTCTGTGAGAAGTCTCCTAATCTCTTGGCTGCCTTAGTTATTTTGCTTGACTTAAGCTTTAAACAATGACAGAGTGTGGTGCAGCCCTGTGCTGGGAAGGGCATGTTCCCCAGGGTGATCAGGCCTAATGAAGAATACATTAATTCCTGTGAAACTTACTTTGTTTAGAATTCTCTCAAATAATAAGGGTCCGAGCAGGAAATGACTTGATTCCCAAAGTTTTTTAGCCCTTAAGCTAACAGAGGGTGACTCAGATTAAGTCTTAGTAGTTCTTTGAATGTTATCTATTGTTTGAACCTTACTGTCTGACAACGATCAATGAGTTTTTACCTGTATTCCTGTATTAATGAGTTTTTACATGTTTTTACCTGTATTAATGAGTTTTTACCTGTATTCAATAAAGGCTCATTGAGGAAAAGAGTCTTGGTCCTTCTTCTTTGAGAGATCAGCTACCTTTCCTCCCCAAGCAGATCATGTCTTGGTAGATTTATTCTCAATGTAGAGGACGGGGTGTGGCTTGCAGATGGACCCTCCCACACATATTAGATTCCTGTGCTCTGACTCCCCATCTTCACT
>NW_028078351.1:0-909 GCF_014824575.4 Sturnira hondurensis | reverse complement strand
CTGAGGGTCCACAAGCCCGAGAATGCTCAGTTACTGAGACCTGACTGCCCTCAAGAGATAGATTATACTTCACAGTAGTTTTAAAATTACCAAATTCATTGACACTCATAAGTATTTAAAAATGTGTGAATTATAGTTATATCCATGGTCTTAAGAGATGAAACTCATAATTTCTTGGGAACACACTGTCTGGTTCCCTGAAGCCTTACTGTAAGGCCTGTGTGGTGCAGAGGGGTTAAGTGATGTTCATTGTGTTATAGTAACTGTTTAACTTGTAATTGCTACACAGGTAGGACCCTTCTCCTCATATTCATACACAGTTAAGAGTCATATAATTACAGGTGCCATTTACCTGGGAAACAGGAGTTTCCCTAAGGCCAGAAAGTGGAATTAAGAAGTAAACACTAGATGAGACACTAATGAGAAATCCGCGTCTCTTGTTGCTCATAACTTAGATGTAAAGACGTCTAAGAGGAAATCCAAATGCTGGTGTTGGGGTCCTTTCCCTCATGTGGACCATGTGAAACCTGGGGTGGAGGAGGTAGGACATGAAATAATGTCACACAGAATGTGTCGGTTCCTTCAGATAAGAGGGTAAATAGCTCAGGTGGCAGGACAAAGAAGAGTAAGAGGGATTTTCAGCCTGGTGACCAAATAACTGCACACATTGTAACTCAGGCTGTTCTAAGCTCTGTGGAGCATTTAACATCCATCTGAGAGAAGAGTGAACTGCAGGAAGGTGAAGACCATCAGGCTTTCACCTGAGCATGAGGAAAGAACCAGTGCCCACTGGCCACCAGTGTGGTCAGAGCAGCCACCCAAGTGGGACAACCCCACAGTAGAGGTGCATTCAGGAGTAAGGGAGTCAGGACTGTGGAGTTAGACACCCTACACACTGGGCGGTTTCTG
>NW_028078350.1:0-590 GCF_014824575.4 Sturnira hondurensis | reverse complement strand
TGTGAGAAAAGAAAAATTTTAATTGACTAGAAGGGTTATAGCCTAAAACCTCAGAAGATAGAATGGCAAGAGAATTAAGTCAAAAAAATCGCAGGGAACTTATACGGAAACTAGAGAATCAGTCCAGGAGGTCTAAAATCCCCATCTGAGTAATTTCACAAAAGAGGAAGGAAAGTGGAGGAGGAGGAGGATGTTATTAAAGAGATTATTCCAATTTCGCACAGTGAAGGGAAGTAAGTGTCCACACTCTGTACTGAAATGGGCCCAGCCGTGTCCAGAGCACATCGCTGAAAGGGAGTCACAGCACAGGCACGTCGTTGGGAGGTTTCAGAAATGCAGACTGGAATAGCTCCCAGAGAGTGGGGAAGGGAAACGGCAAGGAGGAGCATCAGAATAATCAGCACTGAACCGGACACCAGCCTACTCACCAGCGGGACTGGAATCTATACGTAAATGCACGAGAGCCTTTCAGATTTGAAGGAAAAAATAGTTTTAAGTATAATTCAAACTGCCTATGCTGCGTCACTAGGTAAAAAATGTAACAGAATGGACAATTCAGTGTCTCTCAGCTTAATACATAAATCATTGCC
>NW_028078349.1:0-558 GCF_014824575.4 Sturnira hondurensis | reverse complement strand
AACATTAATGATTTAAATTTAAATAGGTACACGTGGTTAGTGGCCACATAGTGACCACTTATTGAACAATGCAGTTTTAGGTTCTAGATCGGTGCTTCTCAGTTTTTTCCCAAAGTCTATTGACAGTTGGCATTTATATGTGAGACTCCCTCCCATGGGCGGAGACCAACAAGGCAGAACAAAGTAATGACTGAGAGTGTAGAGGCTGAAAGTGAGCAGAATTAAGCTCAAATCTTGGCTGTGGTGCTTAGTGTATGACTCTGAGTGTGAAGTTGACTTACCCATAAATTAGGATAATAATTGAATTACATTGCAGAGCTTTTACAATACTTTTTATTTGACATAATTTCAGAGTCAAAGAAAACATGAAAGGATAGTACAAAGAATTCTTATATACACTTTCCTTGGAATCCCTAAAGGTTAGTTCTCTTTCCCTTGATCTCTCTGTATTTCTGTGTGTGTTGTGATCATTGCCTTCAACCATTTGACAGTAGGTTATACGTATGATTTCCTTCCCCTTTACCAAGCACTCAAGGATATGCTTTTTAAAAATAAAGA
>NW_028078348.1:0-789 GCF_014824575.4 Sturnira hondurensis | reverse complement strand
AAATTTTCCTTCGTGGTGGGAAGAAGAGGAGCCAGTAACTCATCTTTAACTTCTGGAGACCGAGTTCTGAAAACACGACCACCTGCCCTCTTGAGTATTCGGCCCTAATCTCGAGGGCGTGTCTAGCCCCCAGACCTTTGTGAGGTCTGTTTCCCACCCCCTGAGGCGAATGTGTCTCACTCAGGCCTCCACTATTTGCTTATCCAGCTCAATCAGGATGATGTCACCAGTGCGATCCGTCTGTGTGAGGTGTGGCAGAGTATTTGGAGCATCTGGGTCACTTGGGACTTTATCGTTATGACAGAGAATTAAAGAGGCAACACCGTCCTCGGGTAAAGCTCCGTGTGTCTGTGTGTGTGTGTTATTTTATGCAAGCTAGTTTGATATCTTTTCTGATAGGATAGATGGTAAAGAACACACCGTCAAACCCACATGTTGGGTACCTGAGGACACATCAATCTGCTGTATCAAAGACACTGTGTCTTCCTGGTGGCTCCGGGTGCGGGGGGCTTCTCCGTGGTCGAGCTGCGAAGTCTCCAGCAGCCCTCCAGATCCTTCCACTGTCCGTGTCCTGCACCGCGGCCGACGAAAGAGGCGATCACAGCAGTTGTCCCGCTCCCGCATCTTTCCAGACCAAGAGAGGCTATTAATCCCCCTTTCCCCCAGGACGGCGATTTCCAACCTGTGCACCGCGAGAGTTTTTAAGCCATGCAGTTCCCAACTATTTAGTCAGGGTCGCTGACCTTTTCTCTTAGACTGTCAGATGAAAAAATGACAACACTCCATGCA
>NW_028078347.1:0-1122 GCF_014824575.4 Sturnira hondurensis | reverse complement strand
CATGTTCTCAGATTCTGGTACTAGTGATTTATTGTGTTCAGAGGTACGAGAACAGGGAGGGGCATGTCCACACCTGTGCTCAGAGNGGACCCTAAAAAATTACATCAGACAGAAGCACATGTTTACATAAAACACAGAAAAAAACAGCCACTAGACCTCTCTATAATGAAGTAGTGTGCAAATATTGTTGAGATGATGTGAGTAGAGTCCTGAAAGACCCATGTTCTCAGATTCTGGTACTAGTGATTTATTGTGTTCAGAGGTACGATAATAGGGAGGGGCATGTCCACACCTGTGCTCAGAGGCATGGTCACTCTGAATCTCAAAGGAACCATGTCCATCTCCAGCCGCCATTAGAGGGCTGGGCCTGTGGCCAAAGGGTCCTGAATTTTTGCATTACATAGAATGTCTTTAATATTCAGTATACAAAATTTTGATTTTGAATAATTTAAAAATATGCTCTGTAATCTATGTTTGCCTTTTCAATCCTTTTTCAGTACCTCAGTGGGACAAAGAATTTTAAATTAACTAAATTTAATTCATCAATATCTCATCTCAATACTTCAACTCAAAAATCGCCAGAGAGCTGTCACAGACTATGTCCTGCACTTCCCTGACATTTTGATGAAGAACTCTGTGGCCCTGTGATTGCGGAGAGGAGCAGCAATGCTGGTTCACAAATGCTGAGAGTCATGTTCAGAGAAGCAGCTCCCTGTCTGACAGTTGTCCCACAGAGACAAGGCAGGTCTTCCCCAAGGGTGAGGCCCCACAGGGTGCCCATGTCAGTGATTGTAACAATGAGTGCCAAAGGGGATGGGCCAGTCACCATATTCCAATTTCATGCATCTTTCAGGTGCCATTCAAAAGGATAAACATTTTGGGAAAAATATATTTTACATCTGAAGCATCACATTAAACATATCAGCCCTTGCCAAATTCTATGACTCCACTTTCCTGTGCTGTCACATGCACATAGGGTCCTGCATGAACACCAGACCATGTGTCTGACCATGTTCCCATACATTACTAATGGACCTCAAATATCCCTATCATTTTGGGGCATCATCAGCGTTGTAATGCCATAGTGCCTCACAGGGCTCACAGGTTCTTTTTGTTGACTGT
>NW_028078346.1:0-1224 GCF_014824575.4 Sturnira hondurensis | reverse complement strand
GGGGGAATAGAACAACTGTAATGGTATAATCAATAAAATATATTAAAAAAAGATATAACTGGTTTAGGGTCCCCTCACTGGTGAGAAGGAGGAGCCTGACACCAGGTCTGCCTCCTCAAAGCTAAGGCCCTGGCTGCACCCAGGCCCCACCCCCCATCAGAGCTGGGGGTGGGTGTGTCAGTGTATCAGTATGTGGACATCGGTGGTGGAGCTGTGTGTGACATGGGTGCTGGGTGAGCAGTCAGTAGCCCAGTGGGACCCTTGGGGAACTTTTATTCCAGGAACAAGTACAGGTGGGGAACTGAAGCACGGATCTCACTTCCTGGTGATGGAGCAAAACTGAACTTGGAACCCTGGTGACCGGGCACCCACAATCTAGAGGAGCATCTCTTCAGCTCACTGGGTTGCAGATGCTCCAGAAACAACAGGTTCACTTGCTTTGTCCCCAGTGTGGGAGGCACCAGCCTCAGGAAGTCACACAATGACAGTATCTTGATGCTTTGCAATGGTTGTCAGCCAGGGCGCCTCTGATTCTTTCCCAAGGGACTCAAAGATGACCCAGAGAGGCTCAGGGGGTCCAGTTCCAGCTAGACCACCACTCGGATTCCACCTGGGCAGCCCTCTGTCCCCTCTGTGTTCTGTGTGTGGAAAGTGAGGAGTTCTCGTGGGCCAGGCTCACACCCACCCACCACAAATGCAGCTTGAGGGGGACCAGAGCCTGGCGCTTTGGTCACGTTCACATCCCAGTTCAAGGCTGGCAGGATGTGCAGTGTGGGGCGCCCTCTGACTGCAGTTCACCCTGGAGGTGAACCTCCCATCCCAGGGGTTCAGGTATGGGGAGACACAGGGTTTAGCTGATGTGGGAGCTGAGAGTAAAATGGGTTGGAGGAGCCCCATGGAGGGCCTGGGAGGCTTCCAAGGTCTCCAGATCAGCTCTTGATCGCTGTCATTGCAGAGGTGCCCTCAGGATATGGGGAATTTGGTTTCACTCCCAGTGAAGATGTGCCCCAGCACATGCACAGTGAGCTTCCTGTCCAACATTACAGATAACGGACAGCTGATCCAGTCTGAAGGGCTCACAGGGGCTGCTCGGGGAAATGGCATAGAAAAGTAGTTTCCCAGTAAAACGCTCAGTGACTTGTTCAAAGGAGAGCAACACAGCAAACATTTTGATTCATGGGATGCATGTACAGTTTTTATAGAGATCTGATTTAATTTGGTAAA
>NW_028078345.1:0-569 GCF_014824575.4 Sturnira hondurensis | reverse complement strand
GTGAAGGACTTCACCTACAATGCACTAGGACGCCTTGTTTTCGGGTAGGCAAGGTAAAGGCCTATGTGCGGTGCTTCTGAAATTCTGTCCGAATGTCTTGAGGAGGGCACTCAGGAGGTCATTCAGAAGTGGAGACAAGAAGCAGAGCTCTAGAAAACTTAAATAGGCAAACATTTGAATATCTCAAAACTGCGTTCGAGCCCCGGAGAGAAAACCCCGAGACGCCGCCCTTTCTAGTCCTGGAGGATTTATTGTTAACATCAACCATGATTCAAAAGCAAATAAACTGAAGTCACCGCAATAAGAATGCTGTCAGAAACCCAGCAGGACGAGACCTTAGCACGGGGCGTCTCCTTTCCGGGTGCTCGCCTGGCAAGGCCTCGACACCCTGGGTAAAACGGAGCAAGAAGGAGCGTGCAGGCCGGCATCTCCGAGGAGAGAGCGGACGAGGCCTGTGCAGAGAGAGAGGGCCAGCCAGCCCGGCTCGCTCCCCAGGGGCCAGCGTTCCTGCTGGCAGGTCTGAAGGGGCCTGCGCCCAGAGCCGCAGCGGGCTGCGCGCTTAAACACCG
>NW_028078344.1:0-3166 GCF_014824575.4 Sturnira hondurensis | reverse complement strand
TGGCCCTGGCTGGTGTTGTTCATTGGATTGAATGCCAGCCTGTGAACCAAAGGGTTGCCAGTTCAATTCCCAGTCAGGGCAAATGCCTGGGTTGCAGGCCATCCCCAGTAGGGGATGCAAAAGAGGCAACCACACATTGATGTTTCTCTCTCTCTCTTTCTCCCTCCCTTCCCCTCTCTAAAAATAAATAAATAAAATCTTAAACAAACAAACCCTTGTACCCGAATGTTCATAGTAGCTTCACTCATTTTAGCCAAAAATGCAAACAACCTAAATGGCCTGCATTTGGTTAATATATTAACAAACTGTAGTGTATCCATACCTCAGAATTCTACTCAGATATCAGCGGCATGAATTATTGATGTGTGCAATAACTTGAATGAACTTCAAGGTATTATACTGAGTAAAAAACTGATCCCAGAATATTACAAACTACATAATTCCCTTTCATTATATTTTCAAAATAATGAAATTATAGAAATGGAGAATATGTTAGTGGCCATGAATTCAGGAAGGGAAAATGAACTAGGTGTGGCTATAAAGATGTAAATTCATGGAGCCTTATGGTAGTTACACAAAGCTACACATGTGGAAAAGCTACACATGCACAGAACCCACCCCAGAGAGAGAGAGAGGGATGAGTACATGCATAACTGTAGACTATCTATTAACTGTATGGATTGTATCAATGCCAATTTTTCTGACCTTGCTATTATACTATAGTTATGCAGGATGTGAACACTACAAGGTGAAAGGTGCATATAACATCGTATAAATTTCTTAGCAATGTCTTGTAAACCTATAATTATTTCAAAATAAAAAGCTTATAAATAAATAAATAAATAAAAAGATAAAATGGAGAGGGCTTCCCCTTTCCCCCATACTGATTAACATTCAAATTGGTATAACCTCAGCCTTAAAAAGATATATCTCACCATTAGCTATACAAAGCAGAGTGCTTGAGATACAGTGAATTTTCAAAAGCATTTGAGACTATTTTGTGTGTACATACACTGCTTCTGAGACTAAGATAAATGAACAATTTTAGCTCGTATGTTATTCTGTTTAGTAAAACTGTACATTAACATTGAAGGACAACATTGATTTTTTTAACTTAGTGTTGTATTAAAATGCTAAATGTATATTTAAGATAGCTAGCTTATAAGTAATTGGCAAACATTTCTAGCCTAAAACAAAAGCTGGAGAGAAGACAAAAGGTAGAGAAAGGTGGACAGTGTGCGACACGCGTTTGAGAGAGAAACATGGGAGCATGTGCTTTTGTTGCAGCAGCCTGACTGGCAGACTGTGGGAAGAGGAAAGTCAGACTCAGGTAAGGAAGCCATGTGGTTTTACTATGGAGACACACCAACAGTCTTGATGATGGAGTCAAGCTTTAAATGTTTACGTTAGGAAAGATGAAAAGTAAAAGTTAATGCTACAATCAGAAATTAATAAAAAGCAAAACATAGGATTAAGCTGATCCAAAAAATCAACAGTTGATTCTCTGAAAAAAAAACTATCAAAATAAATGAGTTTCTAAAGAACATGAATATCAATAAACCACTAATTAATCTATAGACTCAATTCAATTCCAAACAAAATCCTGAAAAGGACCTTCACAGAAGCTGACAAGCATATTGTGAAATTTATATGGAGCAAAAGAGGGTCAAGAATTTTCAACAGACTCTCTCTTGAAGAATGTGTGGTGGAACTTATCTAACTATAAAATGAGAATAAAAGAAAAGAGGAAAGGAGATCATCTGTGTGTATGTGTGTATGCATTATGTCTACTGTAAAATGTATTTCACACTGAGTTATAATAATAAATAAAAATTGAAACATCCTAGTCAAGAGAACTTTTGAACATATGAAAAAATACATTCAAGAATGTCTATAACACACCCCAGCTGGTGTAGCTCAGTGAATTGAACATGGGCCTGTGAACCAAAGGATCACGGTTCAATTCCCAGTCAGGGCACATGCCTGGGTTGCAGGCCAGTTCCCCACAGAGGATGCATGAGAGGCAACCATACATTGATGTTTCTAACCCTCTCTCCTTTCCTTCCCCTCTAAAGATAAATAAATAAATCTTTTTTTTTAAAGTCTATAACATCACTAGTGGAATAACAAGATAAAATTTTAAAACCCAATGTTCACCAGTAAGAACATGCTTACAATGTATTTGTAATGTGGAATACTATTCAGCAGAATAGAAAATGAACCATAGTTATATATCACCAACATGAATGAATTTCATAAACATTTTAATGGAAAGAAATGTTAAAGAATACTCACATTTCAACTACATTTACATAAAGTATTAAAACAAAACCAAATTTGTCACTTATAAATGCAACTTTAATAGTAATACTACAAAGAAAAAATGTCAATGCCATGGGACAGGAGAAGTAAAATGAAAATACCAAAGGGAAAGCTACATAAAGGGCTTCAAAAATATTGTTTATCTATTCTTAAACTGGGTGTTAGGTACAGGCATGGTTGATATTCAAAGTATATAATAATCCAAACTGAATACCAAGTAATCTAAAAAGACAAGTGCTAGAGTAATTTATCAGAGTCCAAACTATACCTACTTCCCAGGCATTATGTTTTTAGAACTGGATCTTAGAGAAATGAAGGATCAAGCAGCTGGGGCAGAGGGTTTGGGGGTACTTGAAGGTCCAGATCAGCAGTTACCTACCAGCCAGTATATCTATATTGCAATGATCAGTAGACATACTAGTGCCTACCATCTGAATAATAAATATCCCTGGATATATGAGTGTTCTTTTAAACTTCATAACATATAGTATACATTATATTTTGTATATACATATTTATTTTAATATATGTACACACATATACACACATGCATATATAAAACATTCCCCAATAGTAATATAATGAGCCACAAATGTGAACTACATATGTAATTTAAAATTTTCTTTTAGCTACATTTTAAAAAATGAAAAAGATGAAATAATTTTTAATAATATTTTATTTGACTCAATTATTTCCAAAATATCATTTCAAGAGGTAATCTGTGTAAAAATTGATAGTGAAATTTTTTTAAATATTTTATTTCCTTATTTTTAGAGAGAGGAGATGGGAAGAAGATAGAGAGGGAGAGAAACATCAATGTGTGGTTGCCTCTCATGTGTCCCCC
>NW_028078343.1:0-544 GCF_014824575.4 Sturnira hondurensis | reverse complement strand
TCAGAAAAGCTAAGAATCATACAATTTCACTCACATATGGGATATAAAACTGAAACTCATAGACACAGACAACATTGTGGTGGTTACCAGAGGGAAGCAGGTGGGGGTAGTAAAGGGTAAATGGGCCAAACATGTGGTAACAGAAGATGACTTGACATGGAGTGGTGGGTATGCAATGTAATATACGGATCATGTATCATAGAATTGTACACTTGAAAACTACATGATCTTTTTAACCAGTGTCACCCCAATAAACTATGTGTGTGTGTGTATTCATATACATCAAAAAAAGGAATTTCAGAAATTGCAATATAACTTCTTGAACTTTGATGCTAATAGGTAGGTAGTATTCATTTGCAACACTTCTTAAAGACATAAAAAGAATAAAATTCTTTAACCACAAGTTCTTAACTGAGAACCCATGGTGTGTTCATGTGTGTGTGTGTGTGTGTGTGTGCATTTGGGCATTCAAAATTCAGTTGACTTTTTTTTAAGTAAAAACAGGGGGCAATTGTAATTAAACAACAACAAAAAATAGGAACAC
>NW_028078342.1:0-526 GCF_014824575.4 Sturnira hondurensis | reverse complement strand
GCTGTTCAGGATGACCAAGTGTCCTGGGATTAGACAGTGGTAATGGCTGCACCACTTTGTGAATATACTGAAAACAACTTCACTGTATACTTTAAAGGGTGAATGCTGGGGTACCTGGGTTATAGCTCAATTAAAAATAGTAATGAAAAAGAAACGCACCAAAGAGCGTGGGGGAGGCTCAGCTTCCCTCCCTCCCTGGCTGGGTGATCTTGGGAGCTCACACCACTTCTCCAAGCCTATTTATTTATTTATTTACTTACTTACTTACTTATTTAAAGACTGGTCTAGTTGGCTAACAGCAGGAGGACCACTCTCTCTCTTAATTAAGGTTTATTAATTTTTATTTATTTTTAGAGAGAGAGGAAGGGAGGGAGGAAGAGAGAGAAACATTGATGTGAGAGAGAAACATCAACTGGTTGCTTCTCATATGTGCCTTGACCAGGGTGGGGGGACCTGGTCTGCAACCTAGGCATGTGCCGTGACCAGGGATTGAACCAGAGACCTTTCACTTTGCAGTATAACGCCC
>NW_028078341.1:0-1838 GCF_014824575.4 Sturnira hondurensis | reverse complement strand
AGCACAATTCACGATAGCCAAGAGTTGGAAGCAACCTAGATGCCCATTGGTCAATGACTGGATCAAAAAACTATGGTACATTTACCCAATGGAGTTCTATGCTGCAGAAAGGAAGAAGGAACTCCTACCCTTTGCAACATCATGGATGGAACTGGAAAGCATTATGCTAAGCTAAATAAGCCAGGCAGTGAAAGACAAATAACATATGAAATCACTGCTAACAGGGATCGAAACAAAACAGACAAGCAAGCAAAATAAAACCAATGACACTCAATTACGGAACAGGCTGACAGGGTCCAGAGGGGCGAGGGGAGAGAATCATAGGGGAAAAGGGGATGGACTCACCTGAACAAGTATAAAGGACACATGGACAATAACTAAGGGTGGGGGGTGGAAATGGGAGGGAAGCGGGGAGCATGGGGCAGGGGGGCAGGCAGGGTTGGGAATATAAGACAAAAAGCTGTACTTCAACAAGAATTATATTAAAAAATTATTAAAAAATTTGAAAACCTAGGTGAAATGGACAAATTTCTAGCAAAATATAATCTTCCAAAACTCAATGAAAAATAAGCAGAAAGCCTGAATAGACCAATAACAGCAAAATGAAATTGAAGCAGTAATAAATATCTCCCAAAGCACAAAAGCCCTGGACCAGATGATTTTACAAGAGAATTAAACAAAGCATTTAAGGGAGAGCTAAACCCTATTCTTCACAGGGTATTCCAAAAAATCCAAAATGATGGAAGAATCCCAAACTCTTTTTATGAAGCCAGCAACATCCTAATCCCAAAACCAGATACAGACACAACAAAGTTAAAAAAACTTCAGGCCTATATTGCTGATGAACATAGATGCTAAAATCCTCAACAAAATATTGGCAAACCGCATCCAACAATACATCAAAAAGATCATTCACCATGACCAAGTGGGATTCATCCCAGGGATGCAAGGACGGTTCAATATTTGCAAGTCAGTAAATGTAATACATCATATAAACAAAGACAAAGACAAAAATCACATGATCATATCAATAGATGTGGAAAAAGCTTTTGATAAGGTATAGCACCCATTTATGATAAAAACAATCAGCAAAGTGGGAATAGAGGGAGCATTCCTCAATATAATAAGTGCCATATTTGACAGTACTACAGCCAACATCATACTCAATGGGCAAAAACTAAAATCTTTTCCACTAAGATCAGGAACAAGACAAGGTTGTCCACTTTTACCACTTCTATTCAATATAGCATTGGAAGTTTTAGCCACAGCGATCGGACAAGAAAAGGAAATAAAAGGCATCCAAATTGGAAAGAAGAAAACAGAACTGTCATTGTTTGCAGATGACATGATAGTGTAACTTGAAAATTCTATAGACTCTATCCAAACACTGCTCAACCTAACAAATGAATTTGGCAAAACAGCGGGATACAATGTCAATATTGAGAAATCAAAGGTATTTTTGTATACCAACAATGAAACAGCAGAAGCAAAAATGAAGAAAAATCCCATTCAATATAGTAAAAACAAAAATAAAATACCTAGGAAGGACTCCAGAAGGCGAGTGAGGAAAAAAGTGGCTGCGTGCCGGTGGTGGGCTGTGCCTGGGCACGCCCAGGGCAGGGGAACTCCGGGGGAGCATGAGTACCGATGAGAATTAGTGTGCAATGGGGGCTGGCACCATCAGTGGGAAACAGGAGCCCCCTCTGAATCCAGGGCCAGGGTACCTGTGATGGAGTGAACACTGGAGCCCTGGCACCCGTTTGGCCAGCAACACACTCCTTGGGAAAGAACTGACTCCCCCCCCTCCCCATCTAGGCAGGCAGGTTAATACCAGGCAG
>NW_028078340.1:0-866 GCF_014824575.4 Sturnira hondurensis | reverse complement strand
TCAGTTGTAATCTCTCCTCTTTCACTTCTGATTGTGTTTATTTGGGTCCTCTGTGTTCCTTTCTTGATGAGCCTACTTAAAGGTTTGTCGATTTTGTTTATCTTTTCAAAAAATCAACTCCTGGATTCATTGATCCTTAGAATTGTGCTTTTAGTCTGTATGTCATTGAATTCTGCTCTGATCTTGCTTATTTCCTTCCTTCTACTTGCTCTGGGCTGTCTTTGTTGTTGTTCCTTGAGTTCTTGGAGGCGTCGGGTTAGGTTGTTTGTTTGAAATGTTTCCATCTTCTTTAGGTAGGCCTGTATTGCCATGAACTTCCCTCTCAGGACTGCCTTCACTATGTCCCATAGGTTTGGGGTTGTTCTGAGTTCATTTTCATTTGTTTCCAGAAGCTTTCTGAATTCTCCCCTAATTTCAATCTTGACCCATTCGTTGTTTAATAGCCTACCATTCAGTCTCCATGATTTTGGGTGTTTTGGGTTTTTTTCATTGGGGTCGGTTTCCAATTTCAGGCCCTTGTAATCAGAGAAAATACTTGGTATGATTTCTATTTTCTTGAATTTATTGAGACTCGTTTTGTGTCCTATCATGGATCTATCTTTGAAAATGTTCCATGTGCATTTGAAAAGAAAGTGTATTTAGCTTCTTTGGGATGGAGGGCCCTATATATATCAACTAGGTCCATTTCGTTTAGGGTGTCATTTAATGCTGCAATATCTTTGTTGATATTTTGTTTGGAAGATTTGTCCAATTTACACAGTGGGGTGTTAAAATCCCCTACTATAATTGTGTTGCTGTCAATTTCTTTCATGATGTCCTCCAGAATTTTCTTTATATATTTGGGTGCTCCTATGTTGGGTGCATAT
>NW_028078339.1:0-764 GCF_014824575.4 Sturnira hondurensis | reverse complement strand
CCATTTCCAACTCCTCCCACAGTCAGTTACACCTGCCAGCATTCCCGTATTCTTCCAGCTTTACTGGGCTGCCATCGTGAGTCTGGGCAGGTGTGGCCCAAAGGAGTGGAGCCAATCATCTCCAAGCTCTTATGCAGGTGCTGTAACCAGAGAGAGTTGCCCCCCCAATTACATCCTGGGTTAAAGTCACTCCCATCCCCCTGGCTCAAAGCATGACCACAGCTATTTAACATATCTATGAGACCAGTTAAAGGTTATAGATATGTTAAATGACCATTCTAGAGGTTATCTGCAAAACTGTTGCTATGCAAAACAACTCTCAATGGCCCTGTTCCATGTGTCCCACCCCCCAGCTCAGACTTGTGGGGATGAGGAGGAGGAGATCCTATATACTTTTTTCTACTATTTCCTGGACACCCCGAGTTCTGGAACCCATTAGAAACCCCCATTTTGGGCCCCCCTTGGCTATACCCTGTTACAATAGTGTCAACAGGTAAGGGTTGGGGGGGGTACCACCATTCAAGACATTTACATTAAACAAAATCTGGTACTAGATGTCATGGGATTTTCACACATGGAGAAAAAAGATGTGTCCAAGGCACTCAGACACAGAATGAGAGAGAAAGACCCACCCAACCATATTCTGAAAATGACAGGACAGAGAGAAAATGAAGAGTCCAGCTCTGGCTCAGCAAATAGGAGACAAACCCATGTCCCATTCTTCAGTTATAAATATTGTCCTCAGGAACCTGTCCCTCTCCACA
>NW_028078338.1:83191-161030 GCF_014824575.4 Sturnira hondurensis | reverse complement strand
AAATTTTGTAAAATTATAAATAAATAAATAAGTTGTTTCTACACAGTTAAAATAAATAAATAAATAAATAAAATGTATAATATAGAAAAGTTGTCAAAATTGTACAAAAAAGTCCTGTATCCCCTTTACCCAATTTCTAACTGTTAATATGTTACTTCATTTGCACTCCCCTCCCATTATTATTAGTCTTTTCTGAAATCTTAGCTGACACAATGTCACCTCACTTAAAAACAATTCAACATATATTTCCAAGAAAAAGTGACATTCTCTTACATCACCATTACAAATTTCTTAAAATCAAGAAATCAGCATTGATACAATACAAATATCTAATCAACAAGCTCCAATTTAAATCAAAGGGTGGGAGGAAATCTTCAATGACTTGATTTCCTGCCCATCCCACTGCTCCTTACTCCACACTCCCTAATGTTACTTGCAGGCTGAAACTTCCTCCAGGTAACAGAACCAATCCCATGATTAAACAGATAGATTATGAGAATTCTGAATACAATAACTTGAAACCTTTTCTTGAGTACAGCTTTCAGCCCAGTTCTACTTAAAATTCTTACATTTGCAACCAAGTCCTGCCAATGCACAAATATGTGGAAAATAAGTTTTGTTAGTATTCTGATAATTGAACCATTTCAAAGAAACTAATTCCCACCAAGCAGTAGTACAAACCTTGATGTATAGACAAGAATGCAAATTCATTGTGTACATATATTTCAATAGCCAAAGAGATCAAGTTCGGCTTGGTCAAGACATTATATTCTCACAGGAAACCAAATTATAATAGCTGCTTGCTTAATTGGTACAGGGCCAGCCTTATAACACTGGCCATTGTGATCTCCTTAACATAATTCCCAATAGAATTTATATTGTCTTTAAAATTAACTTTTGACTTGCCAAACACTCATTTTTATTTATTTTATTTTATATTGAATGTATTGGGGTGACATTGGTTCACAAAACCATACAAGTTCCAAGTGTACAAATCAACAAAACATCATCTGCACACTGCATTGTGCACCCATCACTCCAAGCAAATTCTCTTATTAAAATTGTTCAAGAAAACCCCTTATCTTGCCTTGACAAATTTTTTACCTCATGATTCTCTCAGTTTCAAGAATTAACTTTTTTTCTTGACAGATTTAATACTGATTTCTTTAACATAAGTTATATTATGATGATACCTCTTAGTAACCCTGATGGTGTATGGGAGTCACTAAATCCCTTTAGGTAGTTCATTATCTTAAGGAAAACTTGGTAACAGAGAAGTCAACAGCATTTCACAAGATAATCAATTTTTTAAAGCTGAGCAAAATCTTGTATACCCAATCAATTGTGTTAAATACAGCCTAGTATAATCCCCATCATCACTGTCTCCTGGTGTTCATGCCATTGTGTCATCCAATCCTCTTAAGTGTGATCAAGACCTGTGATTTGTTTGTAACCAAGAGAACATGGTAAGGGTAAGATGTGTGTGATTATGTGTACACAATTACATTAAATGGATTATAACCCCTACTTGCTGGGATGCTGTTTCTTGTGCTGACTTTGAAGAAGCCAGATGACATGCTATAAGCTGGCCTACAAAGAGGCCTATGGTAAGCAATCGATGGTGACTTCTAGCCAACAGTATCAAGAAACCAAAGCCCCTAGTCCAACAGTTGCAAAGGACTAAAAGGTGACAACAGCCATTGGAACTTGGTAGTAAAGCTGTACTCAGTTCAGCCTCAGATGACACCTAGATTTTAGTCTTGAACAGAGAATCTGATACCATTCCTGGGATTCTCAGCTACAGAAAATGTGAAAAAATCAATTTTTGCTGTTGTAAGCCACTGGGATTGTGGTAATTTGTCTCAGCACAATAGAAAACTAACACATCAATAGAGCATTCCATTTTAATGTAATATGTATTTCCCCAAATTCCTACACTCCTACTAAAGCTCATAGTAAATGTGTCTACAGAAGACCTCTTCTACGTATGATCAACTATCCCATATTTCAGTTTGTGTGGTAGTCCCAAACAATGTGAGAGAGTGAATGTGTATATTTAAGAGTATAATAGATAATTCAATGACATGCCTCTCTTATCTCTATCTGAAACCTGACATTAATCTGTAGACAATATCTGCTTCTGTCATTTTGCTTCCTTCTTTTGTTGACTGTATTTCCTCATTCAGTAATTTATGCTTTTGCCTCAACCATAACATGAAACAAACAAAAAAGAATTATATTTATAGCTGATTAATTCTATCCTTATGAGTTGAATCTTGGTCGTTTCTTTCCCAGAAAGGAATCTTATTTAAAGGTCTGCCTTCAAAATGGGTGAATAAATAGGTCGGCCAAGTAAAGAAGGGGAAAGGAAGTGTTGTTGAAACAATTTCAGATAATACAAAATCCCCATGGTGGGAAAGCACATGATATAAGTGAAGGCAAAAGTGGCTCACAATAAAACAGGGTAGGTGAGATCCAAGATGAGGGAGGAGTAAGTGAAAGCTACACTAACATCTCCTCCCAAGACCAATCTGGAATTACAACTAAATTATAGAGAAAGAATATTGACACATCAACTGAACACTAGCTGGAGAGAGTTCCTATAACCTTAGACAGATAGAAAAAGACACCTCACAACAATGTGATTGGTAAGGAGTGAGGAGGAGATGCAAGAGGGTTGGCTGGGCTCCCATGGGTGGCAGCAGAAGTGCTGGAGGGATATTTCAGCAGCCAAAGGGTTCACCCCAAGAGGTGTGAAGTCTATACCCCCAACTTGGCTCCCCAGCCTATAGCACCAGAGCCATAAAGGAACTCAAATACCATCCATCTGTGAAAAACAGTATGGTTTCTGTCTAACGGGGAGAGGGAGCCAGAAATACAGAAAACATCTTAAAGGGCCAAAGCACAAAATCTCATTTGCAACCACTTACCCTGAGTGCCAGCAAAGAAAAGCCAGAGTGGACTAGAGAAGCTTGAGGAGAGTCTGGAATTGTTAGTTCTGGGGAGAGAACTGAGGAAATAGCTACTAGGATCCACATACTGAGTCATTCCTCATATTTCAGGAGTCATTTCTCTCAGGAAAAGTATACCTCTCTGAATGGCATCAGCCAGAGGGGAACAAATAGTCCCACTTACAAGAATCACTCTGCTCCACCCAGTGGTGCTTAAGCTTGACTGCTGATCACAAATTGATTAGATGAACAGTTGATGGAGGACTAATTAGTTTAGCAATTAAAGCAAAAAATATAAAGAAGCAGCACAAACGGGAAGACAAACAGACCCCACATGAAAGAACAACAGAATTTTCCAGAAGAACTAAGTGAAATGAAGGTAAGCAATTAATCAGATAGATAGTTTAGAGTAATAATTGTCGCAGACTCTGTCCAGCAGAGTCCGCCTGTTGTGGTTGACGACAAGAATCAATGCATAGGTGACAACAATCCTGTGTGGAAAAAGGGAACAGGCATGACTACTCTCTCAAGAGGAGAGTGCCTATGGTGCCTCGGCCACTCCCTCCAGAGGGGAGCACCCTGACCCTTGCCTAGACAGGCTTTTATTGTTTTCCTGGGGTCTTACATCATACGAAGATTTATTATCTATCGCATAGAATATTATTGTCTACATTCTAGGTACAATCAAGGAAATAAAAATAACATGCAAAGGAGAATGACCATGAGCTCATTAGCTCAGTCCTTGGGAGAGCTCACACAGGCTTTGGATATTACTTTGAAGATAGACAATACATATTTGTTGTTTTAGACCAGAGTGATGGAGTTTTAGCAAGAGCAAGCCATAACAATCTGTATGCATTTTCTAGGCCTGATTCCCATGGGAATACTCGGTTTGAAGGTCTGGCTTCTGCCCACCACTTCGCATCTGTAGGTTTTCCATACAGAGCTGAGTCACATTTGCCAGGCCAAGACAAACCGATCCCCTACAAGTAATTATAAAGATACTCTACTTTACGAAAAAGTACATAGAAAAAGGGTCAGTCAGGAAAAAAGAATTAAATATCTGAGATGAATAATACTCTGGAAAAATAAACAGTTGGTTACATGAAGCAGAGGATCAAATCAGTGTTTTTGGAAGACAAGGCAGAAAAAACAATCAGGAAGAGCAGCAAAAAGAAAACAGAATTTTTAAAAAATGAGGAGACCTTAAGAAACATATTGGACAACATGAAGCATAGCAACATCCTCATCGTGGGAATAACAAAAGAAAAGAGCGAGCAAGGCATTGAAAGCCTATTTCAAGAAATAATGACTGAAAACTTCCTCAATCTGGCAAAGGAAAAAGTAATACAATCCCAGGAGCTCAGAGAGTCCCAAAACATTGGACCCAAAGAGGCCTACATCAAGACACATCATAATTAAAATGACAAGACTTAAAGATAAGGAGAGAATCCTGAAAGCCACAGGAGAAATGCAGATAGTTACCTACAAGGAGTACCAATTAGACAGCTATCAGATTGTTCATCAGAAAAATTTCAGGCCAGAAGAGAGTGGTGCGAAATACTGAAGGTGATGAAAAGCAAAGGCCTGCAATAAAAGGCTACTTTACCCAACAAGGCTATGATTTAAAATTGAAGGAGAAATAAGCAGCTTCCCAGACAAGAAAAAGCTAAAGGAGTTTGTTGACACCAAATCAGTACTACAACAAATGTTAAAGGGCTTGCTTTAAGAAGAAGAAAAATGATAGAAAGGAAAAAGTCAGAGGATACCAGTCTAACAATAAAACAGCACTACATATGTATCTATCAATAATTACCTTAAATGTAAATGGCTTAAATGCTCCAACCAAAAGAGAGGGGTAGCTGATTGGAAAAAAGTCTGGGGTAGCAGTACTTACATCTGACAAAATAGACTTTAAAACCAAGGCTATAGTAAGAGACAAAGAAGGACACTACATAATGGAAAGGGGAACAATCTAACAAGAAGATATAACCCTGGTAACCATTTACACACCAAACATAGGAGTACCTAAATATGTATAGCACATCTTGATGAACATAAAGGGAGAGATCAACAGAAATATAGTCATAGTTGAGGATTTAAACACCCCATTGCCTTCAACAGGTAGATCTTCCAGGCAGAAAATCAAAAAGGAGACAGTGACCTTGAACAACACAATAGATCAAATGAATTTGATTGATATTTTCAGAGCATTTCATCCCAAAGCAGCAGATGTAAGTGCATATGTAACATTTTCTAGATAGACCACATGCTAGGACTCTAAACAAGTCTCAATATATTTAAAAAGTTTGAAATCGTAAGAGCATTTTCTCTGACCACATGATATGAAACTAGAAATCAATCACAAGAAGAACACTGGAAAACATTCGAAAACTTGGAAGTGAAATAACATGTTATTTAACGATGAGTGGGTCAACAATGAGATCAAGGAAGAAATCAAAAGACACCTTGAATCAAATGAAAATGATGAGACAACAATGCAAAATCTGCAGGACACTGGAAAAGCAATCCTGAGGGAAATTCATGGCATTAGAGGTTTATCTTTTTCTAAAAGGGCAAAAAAAAAAAAGCTCAAATAATCAGTCAAACTTCACACTTAAAGGAACTTGAAAAGTAACAACAAAGCCCAATGTGAGTAGAAGGAAGGAAATAATTAAGATCAGAGCAGAAATAAATGAAAAATTTTAAAAAATGTTGCAAAAGATTAATGATTCCAAGAGCTGGTTCTTTGAAAAGATAAACAAGATTGACAAACCTTTAACCAGAATCATCAAGAAAAAAGAGAGAAGACCAAAACAAATAAAATGAGAAATTAAAAAGAAGAAGTAACAGCTGACATCAAAGAAATGCAAAGGACTGTAAGAAAATATTATGAACAAATATATGCCAACAAACTGGACAACCTGGAAGAAATGGATACATTCCTAGAAACACTCAATCTTCCAAAACTAAATTAGGAAGAATGAGAGAATCTGAATGGATAGATTACACCCAATGAAATTGAAGCAGTGTGTTGTGACTGTTGAAGGCCTGACAGGTTCATGGTATTTGGGCAGATGAAAGAATATTTACGGAGCCATGGGGATACTTGACTTTATTCACAGGTGAGCCAGCCACACGTGCTGCAAGCTAAATATCTCCCTGTGTGTCCCTGTGTGGCACGCTGCATGTCACCTGTCCCCTTGCATGGCACATGTCCTGGCACCCAGCAGGGAGTCCCTACCTGCTTAAGTACTAGAGGCAAATAAAGCCAGGTTCAAGTCAGAAAATTATAAAACATAGTATGATTCTGAGCATGCAAACCCACTTCATGTTATGGACACCATTTATCACACCCAGTCTCAAGGCCATGACACTACTTATCAGGACCTTTCAAGGTTATTAGAACAGTGTTTCCCTTTGTTACCCACACACCTGGGTGAGGAAGCCAGACTGCCTCCATTTACCCAACAAGCAGTAATCACAAAATTCCCAAAAAACAAAAGCCATTGACCAGATATATTCCCAGGTGAATTTACCAAACATTCCAAAAAGAATGAACATCTCTCCTCAAACTACTTCATATAATTCAAGAGGGGGGTAAGGCCCCAAACTCATTTTATTAGGCCAGCAATATCCTAATTCTAAGCCCAGATAAAGACACTACAAAGAAAGAACATTGTAGGCCGATATCACTGATGAACATAGATGCTAAAATCCTAAACAACATATTAGCAAACCTAATACAACAATACATCAAAGAGATCGTATAACATGATCAAAAGACATTTATTCTGAGAATCCAAGAATGGTACAATATTCACAAATCAAAAAATATGATTCATCACATAAACAAAATAAAGGGTAAGAACCACTTGATTATATCAATTAATGTAGGAAAAGATTTTGATAAAATTCAGCATATATTTATTTTTTATTTTTTAATCATGCTATTGTTCTTAAATTACAGTCGTCTGCATTTACTCCCCACCATTCTTGCCCCACCTAAGCCAGACTTGCCTCTCTCCCTTGCTTCCACCCAACCATGGTTCTGTCCATGTGTCCTTTAATGTTGTTCCTGAAAATCCTTCCCCCCATTATTCCCTCCTACCTCCCCTCTGGTAATTATCAGATTTCTCTTAATTTTAATGTATCTGGTTATATTTTGCTTGCTTTTTTATTTTGTTGATAAGGTTCCAGTTAAAGGTGAGATGATATGGTATTTGTCCCTCACAATCTGGCTTATTTCACTTAGCATAATGCTCTCCAGTTTCATCCTTGCTGTCACAAAAGGTAGGAGCTCCTTCTTTCTCTCTGCTGCTTAGTATTCCATTGTGTAAATATACCATTGTTTTGTGATGCACTCATTTTCCAATGTGCACCTAGTTTGCTTCCAGTACTTGGCTATTATAAATTGTGCTGCTCTGAACGTTGGGGTGCATAGGTTCTTTTGGAGTGGTGTTTCAGGGCTCTTAGGATATAATCCCAGCAGTGGAATTGCTGGATCAAAAGGCAGTTCCATATTTAGATTTCAGAGGAAATTCCATATCATTTTCCACAGTGTCTGCACCAGTATGCATTCCCAAAAGCAGCACCCTAGGGTCTCCTTTCCTCCACAACCTCTCCAACACTTCTTGCTAATTTTTTTATGATGACCATTCTCAGCAGTATGGAGTGGTATGTCACTGTGGTTTTAATTTGCCTCTCTCTGATGGATAGTGATGCTGAGCGTCTTTTCATGTCTCTGGACCCTCTGTATGTCCTTCTTGAAGAAGCATGTGTTCAAGTCTTCTGTTCATTTTTCAATTGGTTTTTTTTTGTCTTCCCACAGTGAGGTCATGTGAGTTCTTTATAATTTTGGAGATCAAACCCTTGACTGAGGTATCATTGGTAAATATGTTTTCCTATGCAGTTGGTTCTCTTTTCATTTTAATGCTGTTTCCTTTAGCTATGCTGAAGCTTTTTATTTTGATGAGATTCCATTTGGTTATTCTATTCTCTATGTACCTTGTTCTAGGGGACATATCAGTGAAAATATTGGTGTGTGGCATATCTGAGATTTTCCTGCCTATGTTTTCCTCCAGGATTTTAATGGGATAATAACCTATATTTAAATCTTTTATCCACCTTGAATTTATTTTTGTGTATGGTGTAAGTTGGTGCTTGAGTTCCACTTTTTTGCGTGTAGCCGTCCAATTCTCCCAACAACATTTGTTGAAGAGGCTATATTTACTCCATTTTATGCTGCTGCCCCTTTTGTCGAATATTAATTGACCATAGACACTTGGGTTTATTTCTGGGCTCCCTGTTCTGTTCCATTGGTCTATGTGTGTGTACTTATGCCAGTACCAGGCTGTTTTAATTACAGTGACCTTGTAATAAAGTTTTGTATCAGGTATTGTGATCCCTCCTACTTTGCTGTTTTTTCTCAAAATTGCAGCAGCTATTAGGGGTCATTTATGGATCTATATATGTTTTTGAAGTGTTTGTCCTGTATCTGTGAAATATGCCATTGGTACTTTAATAGGCATTTCATTAAATCTATAAATTGCTTTAGGTAGTATAGATATTGCAATGATGTTAATTCTCCCAAACACTGAACACTGTATATGTTTCCATTTGCTTGTGTCTTCTTTAATTTCTTTCTTCAGTGCTTTACCTTCTTGGTTAAGTTTATTGATAGGTACTTTGTTTTTCTTGTTGCTATGGCAAATGGGATTTTTTCTTCCTGATTTTTCTCTCTGATGTTTCATTTTTGGTGTACAAAAATGACTTTGATTTCCAAATATTGACTTTGTATTCTTCAGTTTTACCAAATACACTTATTATGTCAAATAATATTCCAGTGGTGTCCACAGGATTTTCTATATAGACTATCATGTCATCTGCAAAAATTGACAGTTTTACTTCCTTCTTTCCAATTTTGATGTCTTTTATTTCTTTTTTCTTGTCTGAGCATTTTGGCTAGAACTTCAAATACTATGTCAGATAAAAGTGGTGAAAGCAGACACCCTTGTCTTGTTCCTAATATTAGTGGAAAAGGTTTTAATTTTTGCCTTTTGAGTACGATGTTGGCTCTAGGTTTCTTGTACGGCTTATATTATGTTGAGGAGTGCTCCCTCTACTCCCATTTTGCTAAGTGTTTTTATCATGAATAGGTGCTGTACCTTATCAAATGCTTTTTCTGCATCAATTGACATGATCATGTAATTTTTGTCTTTGCTTTTGTTTACGTCATGCACTATGTTTATCGCTTTGGAAATATCGTACCATCTTTGCATCCCTGGAATGAATCCCACTAGATTATGTTGTATTATATTTTTAATGTATAGCTGGGGGGGTTGCCAATATCTTGTTGAAAATTTTAGCGTCTATGTTCATCAGAGATATTGGCCTGGAGTTTTCTTTCTTTGTTGTGGCTATCTGTTTTGGGATTAGGATAATGCCAGCTTCACAAAAAGAGTTTGGGAATCTTTCATCATTTTGGATCTTTTGTAATAGTCTCAGAAAAATAGGGATTAGGTCTTCCTGAAATGCTTTGTAGAATTATCCCGTGAAACCATCTGGTCCATGGCTTTTGCATGTAAGAAGCTTTTTCATTACTGTTTCAATTTATCAGCTATTATTGATCTGTTCAGGCTTTCTGCTTCTTCTTCAATTTTGGAAGATTGTATTTTTCTAAAAATTTGTCCATTTCACCTAGGTTTTCAAATTTCTTGGCATATAGTTCTTCATAGTAATTTCTTACAATCCTTTGTATTTCTGTGGTGTCAGTTGTAATCTCTCCTCTTTCATTTCTGATTGGGTTTACTTGGGGTTTCTCTCTTTTTTTTCTTGAGTCTACTTGAAGGCTTGTTCACTTTGCTCTTCTTTTCAAAGAACTAGGTCCTGAATTTATTAATTCTTAGAATTGTGCTTTTAGTCTCTAGGTCATTTAATTCTGCTGTGTTCTTGGTTATTTCCCTTTTTACTCGCTCTAGGCTATCTTTGTTGTTGTTTCTTGAATTCTTGTTGGTGTAGGGTTAGGTTGTTTATTTGAAATGCTTTTATCTTTTTTAGTTAGGCCTCCCGTATCACTATGAATTTTCCTCTCAGGACTGTTTTTGCTGTGTCCCATAAGTTTTGTATTTTTGAAAGTTCATTTTAATTTGTTTCCAGAAACCTTTTAATTTTTTCTTCATCTCATTGTTGACCCATTCATTGTTTAATAGCATGCTACTCAATCTCCATAAGTTTGAGTGCATTTGAGTTTTTTTTTCCCTTTGGGGTTGGTTTCTAGTTTTAGTCCCTTGTGGTCTGACAAGATGCTTGATATTATTTGAACATTCTTGAATTTGTTGAGGCTTGTTTTGTGTCCTATCATGTGGTGTACCACTGAAATTGTTCCATGTGCATTTGAAAAGAATGTGTATTTAACTTCTTTGGGATGAAGGGCTCTCTCTATATATATCAGTTAAGCCCATTTCATCTAGGGCATTGTTCAATGCCACAATATCTTTGTTGATATTTAGTTTGGAAGATCTGTCCATTTTTGACAGTGGGATGTTAAAATCCCCTACTATAGTTATGTTGCTGCCAATATCTTTTTCGAAGTCCTCTAACATTTTCTTAATATATTTGTGTGCTCTTATGTTGGGTTCATATATATTTACGATGTTAATGTCTTCTTGGTGGATTGTTCCCTTGAGTATTATGAAATGACCTTAAGGGTCTCTCCTTATGGCCCCTTTTTTGAAGTCTATTTTGTCTGATATGAGAATTGCTACCCCGGCTGTTTTTCCTGTCCAGCTCCTTGGAATATTTGTTTCCAACCCTTCACTTTCAGTCTTGGTAGGTCTTTCATTCCCAGGTGGGTCTCTTGTAGGCAGCATATGTGTGGGTCATGCCTTCTCATCCATTCAGCCATTCTATGTCTTTTGATTGGGGTATTTAATCCATTTATGTTTAAGTTTATTACTGATAGGTACTTATGCATTTCCATTGTTTTGTACCTGTGTTCCTCTGTCTCTCACTGTTTTTCTTCCTGTTCTTAAAGCAGACCATTTAGCATCTCTTGCAGACCTGGTTTGGAGGAGGCATATTTTTTTAGGCTTCTTTTGTCTGGGAAGCTCTTTATTTGATCTTCCATTTTAATTGAGAGCCTTGCTGGATAATGTAGTCTTGGTTGCAGGCCTTTGGTTTTCATTAGTTGGAATATTCCTTGCCAGTCTCTTCTGGCTTAGAGTGGTTCCATTGAGAAGTTAGCTGCTATTCTTATTGGGGCTCCCTTGTATGTTACTTCCTGTTTCTCTCTTGTTGCCTTCAAGATTCTCTCTTGGTCTTGGAATTTTGCCATTTTAATTTTTATGTGTCTTGAAGTAGGCCTCTTTGGGTTCCTCTTTTTTAATTTATTTATCTTTAGAGGGGAAGGGAAGGAGAGAAGGAGACAAATATCAATGTATGGTTGTCTCTTGTGAGTCCCCGGCTGGGAACTGGCCTGTAACCCAGGCATGTGCCCTGACTGAAAATCGAACTGTGATCGTGTGGTTCGCAGGCCTTCACTCAATCCACTGAGCTATGCCAGCCAGGGCTCTTTGGGTTCCTCTTGATTGGGACTCTCTCTGTTTCCTGGACTTGTGTAGCTTTTTCTCTCATCAAATTAGGGGAGTTTTCTATCAATACTTATTCAAACAGGTTTTCTATCCCTTGCTCCTCTTCTTCTGTTTCTGATATTTTTATTATATGAATATTATTTTGTTTCATGTTGTCCTGCAGTTCCCTTAACCCATCTTCATTCTTTTTGAGTCTTTTTTGCTTTTCTTGCTCTTTATGGAAGTTTTTTCCTGTCTAGTTCTTCAGCTTGTTGATTCAGTCCTCTGCTTCATATAGCCTGCTTTTGATTTCTTTTACTGTGTTCTTCAATTCAGAAATTGTATTCTTCACATCCGCTTGGCCCTTGTTGATAGTTTCTGTTTCCTTTTTCATGTTGATATAATTTGCAGTGAGTTCATTGTAGTTTCCTTGTAGTTTTGGTAATTCTCTATGGGCTCATTGAGCTTCCTTACAACCATTTCCTTGAACTCAATATCTGATAGTTGGGTTGCCTCTATTTCATTTAGCATTCTTTCTGAAGTTTCCTCCTTTCCTTTTATTTGAGGATTGTTTCTTTGTCTTCCCATTGCTTTTGAGACTCTTGTTGTTAGCCTCTGCTTCTTAAATTGATCTGTTCTGACTCCCTGGGTTTATATTGTGAACTTCTATGCTAAAAGACCTGTGAGATTCAGTGATGCAGTCTCCTTGATGTCCTGAGATTGCTGCTCTTGAGCTGTCATTTATGTTAGCTCTCTGTATGTCTTTGAGCTTTTATTGTTATTGGGTCTTTCTTTGGTGGGTCCTTCCCTCCAGCTGTTTAACTGAGGGTTACTACATTAACCACCTCTTGTATTGTATTTTGTGGGTGTGGACATGTTGTATTGAAGCTGGTTCTTCTGTCTGTATGAGGTTTTGAGGCTTAGCTCTCACTATTGTTCATTTATTTGTTCTGGGTAATTTCTCCATCCTTTAGTTGTATTTCCTAATTTGTGCTAGGTGGAGGTTATTGTGGCTTCCACTCACCCCTTTACCTTCTTCCATTATTATCTATTGGTGATTCCTTTGTTGATGGGTTTCCTATTCCAGCAGGTATACTGGTGTTCATAGCTACCAAATACTCTTGTGTGATCATTTGGAGGGGGAAGGCAAAATGGATGAAGACATTGGGATTGTATTCTATAGTATTTAAAGTACCAACCTGTAGAGAAGAGATAAGAAATTATTTGGGTATGTATAGTGTTAACTATAATATTTCACCCAAATAACCACATTTTAGAAAGGGTAGACAAAAGATAAGACTCTTGTTAGGCTGGTGGATAGGATTGTGTGTTGGATCTAGAAACCATTGAGTTTGTGATAGATCAGATTATGAGATATAGTGAGAGTAAAGGGTATGTGCTGTTGCTGGGCCATAGGGTCAAGCATCCCCAGCATGCATTTGTTATACAACCCCCTAGCAAACTTGGAATAGAGGGAACATACCTAAACATAATAAAACCCATATATGAAAAACCCACTGTCAGCATCATACTCGATAGGGAAAAACTACCAGATTCCCCTTAAGATTGGGAACAAACAGGGATGTCTTGTTTCGCCTCTCTTATTTAACATAGTACTGGAAGTCCTAGCCACAGCAATCAGACAACAAGAAGAAATAAAAGGCATCCTAATTGGAAGGAAAAAGTAAAACTGTCTTTATTTGCAGATGACATCATACTGTACGTAGAGATTCCCAAAGATTCCAACAAGAAACTACTAGATCTGATAAATGAATTCACCAAAGTAGCAGAAAACAACATTAATATCCAAAAATCAGTGGCATTTTTGTATGCCAATAATAAACTAACAGAAAAGGAAATAAGAAACAATCCCATTCATCATTGCTTCAAAAAGAATAAAATTCCTGGGAGTAAACCTAACCAACCAAGGATGTAAAAAAACTGTACTCAGAAAACTATAAAACACTGAAGAAAGAAATTGAAGAAGGTACAAATAAGTGGTAACACATGTTCAAACATAGGAAGAATTAACATCATCAGAATGTCCATACTACCCAAACCAATCTATAGGTTCAACACAACTCCTATCAAGATTCCAATGATGTATTTCACAGAACTAGAGGAAATATTTCAAAAATTTATATCGAACCACAAAAGGCCAACACAGCAACAGTAATCTTGAGAAAGAAGACAAAGTTGGAGAAATCACAGTAGTAATCAAAACAGTATGGACTGGCATAAAAGCAGACACATACATCAATGGAACAGAATAAAGAGCACAGAAACAAGCTCACAACTTTATAGTCATTTAATATATGTAAAAAATATGTCAAGATTGATTTCATAAGTAAATGAGAGCATGCATGGGATGCTATACTTCTCTCTCAAAATTTTATAAATGAAATGATATAACTTTTAGTTTTATATGGCAGAAAAGAAATCTGCTTCCCCCTGATTATTTTATTTTTTGTTCATAGATTGTATTTTTCTGTCTGAAAGGTTCTGATATCCTTTATCCTGAAATTTCACAAGGGGTGTGTGTGTGTGTGTGTGTGTGTGTGTAATCCTATTTGGTACCCAGTGAACACTTAGGATATGCAAAACTTGATTACTTTTGAAGCTCAGATAGGTTTTCTTCCTCAAATTTCTTGAATTATTGCTTCATTCCATTAATTTACTTTCTCTCCTGGAAATTCTATTGTCATATATCTCTTGGCTTTTTCTATAATATACTTTTAATTTCCTCATAAATTGTATTCATATTTTGGTTTTTTTTTGAAATAATTTCTGTATTTGAACTTTCACTTATTAAGTTTTCAGCAGTGTTTATTTATTTTTTTCACTTCTTTGGAATTTTTAAATTCACAAATCACTTTTTTTAATCCTCACCCAAGAATACGTTTTGTTGATTTTTTTCAGATTTTTAAAATTGTTGTTCAGCTACAGTTGTTCCCATTTCCCCACCACCACTCTACCTCACCCCACCTACGTCCCTCACTCAATTCTACCCTCCTCTTGGTTTTGTCCAAGGGTCCTTTACATATGTTCCTTTGTGGTTTTATTAATTTTTGAAAGACAGAGGGGGTGGAAGAGGAGGAACAGAGAGAGGGGTGGAGGAAAAGGAGCCAGAGGAGAAGGGGGTGAGAGATGCAAGAGAGAAATATCTATCACTTGCTTCCTATATGCACTCTGACCAGAGATGGAACCCGAAACTTAAGTATGTGCCCTGACAAGGGATCAAACCCACAACCTTTTGGTGTATGGGACAATGCTCTAACCAAGTGAGGCACCCAGCCAGGGCCACAAATTACTTTTATTAAAAATTTCAAAAACTGTTTTGTTTTCTCAGAATTGCTGTGGTAATTTTCTTTATTTTTAATAATAGTTCTTACTACAGATACTTTGAGTTTTTTCTCATGTTGTAACCCCTCTCCTTTGAACTACTAAGTCTCCTTAACCAACTCATAAATCACATGTTTACTCATTTCAGAAAATGTAGAAATAGCTCTCTGAATTGTTGTAGGTAAGGTTGTTGGAGTCTGTCAGGCGATGGTTCAGTTGCTATTAGTTGCAAATTTGTTGTCATTTTACTGTTTGTATTCTTTATCTTCTTTTTCTCAGGTAAGTCCCTTTAGCATTTCATATAATAAAGGCTTGGTGATGATGAACTCCTTTAACTCGTCCTTATCTGGGAAGCACTTTTTCTGCCTTTCCATTGTAAATGACAATTTTGCTGGATAGAGTCATCTTGGATGCAGGTCCTTGCTTTTAATAACTTGGAATATTTCTTTCCAGTCCCTTCTTGCCTGCAAGGTTTCTTTTATGAAATCAGCTGATAGTCTTATGGGAACTCCTCTGTAGGTAACTGTCTCATTTTCTCTTGCTGCTTTTAAAATTATCTCCTTATCTTTAATCTTGGGTAATGTAATTAAGAAGTAAGAAGTTTGTTAATATTCAACGGCTGGAAAAACAACTGGACTAATTGTTATGGAGGACTCTATTATTTCAGTTTTCTCCACATGTGAGCTTTGAGTAGCTGTCATTTTTTTGCCCATTGGAAGAGGAGCAGGTTTTAGAAGCAGTCAACCTCAGCGGTGATGAAGTCCATGGATGGGATCAGCTGAGTGTTTCAGGGATGTGGTGGTGAGCAGAGAAAGGCTTATTCTCTACAGATTTAAGCAATCCCTGCACTCTGCTGTTTGCTCTCTCAGAGAGCCTTGGAATTAGAACTGCTTACTCCAGGCTACATCAGAGGGAATGGTCTCCTCCCTCCTGGAGATTGAAATCACACTGAAAAGAAGGTTCCTTCTCATTTTAGTCTGGTTTCTTCAAGGCCATCTGAGAAGCCTGAAGATACCAGATGTATGGGATGCCTTCCAGGTTCCTACAATAAAATGTGGTCGTCTTTACATTGCTTCCCCAACCCCTTCCACCCAAAGACACACACACATACATAAGCTTTAACTTACTGGTTGATTCATCCCCAAAGAGGATCTACATTAAAATCCTTTTAAAGACAAAAATGTTAGGTACTTTTTAAAGGTATGTTGTATAATGAAGATAGTATGAGCCAACTCCAGTAGATATTCCATAAATGTGCTGATGGCATTCGAAACATGGTTCATAATTGGTGATTGAGTGAACTAGGCAAAAACAGACATTGGAACTAGCAGTTAAGAAATATAGTCACATTAGCACTAGAAATTGATTTTTTTCTCAAGCTGTTTGCCAGTTTATATTGATTAGTTGTCCTTCAAAATTAAGACGCTATTGATCTGCATCAAGTACTTAGAGTTATCAAGAATATATATGTGGATTTTGTCCCTGGCTGGTGTAGCTCAGTGGATTGAGCACGGGCCTGTGAAGCAAAGGGTTGCCGGTTCGATTCCCAGTCAGGGCACATGCCTAGGTTGTAGGCCAGGTCCCCAGCAGGGGACACATGAGGGGCAACCACACATTGATATTTCTCTCCCACTCTCTCCTTCCCTTCCCTTATCTCTAAAAATAAATAAATAAAATATTTTTAAAAATAAATATATGTAGATTTTGATAAATTACAAAATAGAATAAAATCATGGCAAACTGGTGTATGCAATTTTTATTGTCTAAATTTCTTAAATAACTGTGCATCTTTCTTTTCTTATTAACTGACACCACCTATTTTATGAAATCTTTCTGATCCCCAAGCCACTTGTAGGGTGTTTGAAGTGGTTTTGAATAGTTTCATGATAAACCATTTGAAGAGATGTTTAACCTGCCTTAGGGTATTGAGTGTCCCAGTTCTTTAGTTGATCAATAGAAACACTCCTGAAGATGTATTGTTGAAAGTATAAAGTACTTAAGACCATAATTTTCTTCTGTTGTGAATGTAATTGGCTCCTATTTTAAGCAAAAGCCCTTTGAAAACATAAGAAAATTGAACACTGCCTCTCTTTGGATATAGAAATAAGGAATGAGGACACTCTAAATAAAATCAGAGGAAGGAGTGGTAGAAATAATGATAAAATTAGGACAAGAGGTACGCTTTCAAGATTAATTGATTCACTACCACTATTGCTAAAAGCATATAGAATATCACTAAATGTTAAGTAAGGAAAATTACCAAATGGTGTAAACAAGCATGCTGTTGAAGAGTCAAAGATCTATAATATTGAATATTTGAACAGAAAGAATCTATTTCCTCTTCTTCTAGTAATAAAATGGAGGTTTTTCTTTTTTATTTTCTAAGTCTGAAAGATACTAAAGAGGCTCACTTGGCCCTGAAAGCCTTGAAATTGATATTGTTATGTGGAGATAATAACTAGAGAAGTATCAACCTAAGGTTTGACTTAATTAGCTTCTGTCCACAGGACCCTATATTATTTATCTCTATATGGTTCCAAAATCCTTTGCTTCCTTGTAAAGTAGATGTACATAAACATTACCTCTTGCCTACCAGACTGAGTTTCTATTAGCTGAAACATTTTGTAATTGTTGATGCTTCCATTTTAGCTCAGCTGGATTCAGGAAGGGAAAGGGGATGAGTAGTTCAGGTGTATTTAAGGGACACGGGGCTGTATTTCATTGATATGTGCTTTAAATAATGGTTTTGTCACATGCAGGGTATAAAACAGAAATCAACAAATGAGCAAACAAAACAACTCATAGACATTGATAACAGTATAATGATTACCAGAGGCGAAAGAGGTTAGGTCGGGGATAAAGAAAGTAAAAGGGGATTAAATATATAGTGATGAAAGGAGACTAGACTTTGAGTGGTGAGTACACAATGCAATATATAGATGATACATTATAAATTTGTACACCTAAAATGTATACAATGTTATTAACCAATTTATCCCAATAAATTTAATTTTAAAAAAGAAAGTAAATAAATGTTTACATTCTCAATGATAATAAAATGGTTTTGTGTGGTTTCCACTTGTCCTGATTCTAAATGTCTGCTATCATAATATGCTTAGAATCTAGCAAGAGAGACCCCTTATCTGGAATTCTAATTTTAGAGTCCTGTTCTGGCCTTCCCTATTATGTAGCTTACCAAACAAAGTGAGGTATACATGGGAACAAGGAGTCTTAGAACCCTAATTTGAATTGAACCAGGATTTCCAGATATTTATAAAAGTATATTTGTCAAGATAAGAGAATAAAACATATTTTATTTAATTCTTTGCTAGCCTGATTTAGAATATTTATATTTTTAGATAAATAGTGTGTGGACCTTCACTTAAACTCTTGACCTGTGCTGCACAAATGTTAGGAGCAGGCCTGATTGGCATTACTTTACAAGCAGGAGAAGACTCCACCTGATCGATTCCTCTCCCATATCAGAACAAGGCTTTCAGCTGGAGTCTGGTTCTGGTTCTCACACTAATAACTGAAGGACCTTGACATATTGCTTCCTCTGAGTCTCAGTTTTTCCATATACAAAACAAGGAAGATGGATAAGTTCTTGCAGTTCTTCCACCAGCAAATAAGGGCAAAAAGTAGATAGCTATCATTCACTTTTCAGAGCTTAATGTGGTCTTTAAATTCTTTTTAACCAAGGCTTCTGTACATAAAGCAGTGTGCATTCTCAATACACATTTGTGTTGGTAGTACTCAATGAAGTTGCACTAGGTTTCACCAACTTGTTTACATAAAAAATGTGATAGCATTAATAACTCCAATTTCACTAGTTTTTACCTACATGTTTAAGGCAAGAGCCTTGAAAAGTTGGGGAGTTTTTTCTCCTTTTGTATTTTTTGGAATAGTCTGTGAAGAATAGGGCTTAGCTCTTCCTTAAATGCTTGTTGAATTCTCCCGTGAAACCATCTGGTAAAGGGCTTTTGTGTGACAGGAGTTTTTTGATTACTGCTTCAATTTCATCTGCTGTTATTGGTCTGTTCATGTTTTCTGCTTCTTTTTCATTGAGTTTTGGAAAACTATATTTTTCTAGAAATTTGTCCACTTCACCTAGATTTTCAAATTTATTCGCATACAATTCTTTGTAGTAATTTCTTACAATCCATTTTATTTCTGTGGTGTCATTTATAATCTCTTCTCTTTCATTTCTAATTATGTTTATTTGGGTCCTCTCTCTTCTTTTCTTGATGAGCCAATTTAAAGGCTTGTCTATTTTGTTTATCTTTTCAAAAAACCAACTCCTGGATTCATTGATCCTTAAAGTTGTGCTTTTAGTTTCTATGTCATTTAATTCTACTCTGATCTTGGTTATTCCCTTCCGTCTACCTACTCTGGGCTCTCTTTCTTGTTGTTCCTCGAGTTCTTGCAGGTCTAGGGTTAGATCATTTCTTTGAAATGTTTCTATCTTCTTTAGGTAAGCCTGTATTGCTATGAATTTCCCTCTCAGGACTGCCTTCACTGTGTCCCATAAGTTTTGGGTTGTTGTGAGTTCATTTTCATTTTTTTCTAGAAACTTTTTGATTTCTTCCCTAATTTCAATCTTGACCCATTTGTTGTTTAATAGCATACCATTCACTCTCCATGAATTTGAGTGTTTTGTGTTTTTCCCTTTGGGGTTGGTTTCCAATTTCAATCCCTAGTGGTCAGAGAAAATGCTTGGTATGATTTCAATTTTCTTGAATTTGTTGAGGCTCATTTTGTGTCCTATCATGTAGTCTATCTTTGAAACGGTTCCATGTGCATTTGAAAATAATGTGATTTTAGCTTCTTTGGGATGGAGGGCTCTATATATATCAATTAGGTCCATTTCATCTAGGGTGTCGTTTAATGCTGCAGTGTCTTTGTTGATATTTTGTTTGGAAGATCTGTCCATTTTTCACAGTGGGGTGTTAAAAAACCCTACTATAATTATGTTGCTGTCAATATTCTCTTGAAGTCCTCTAAGATTTTCTTTATATATTTGGGTGCTCCTATGTTAGGTTCATATATATTTATGATGTTATTGTCTTCTTTGTGGATTCTTCTCTTGGGTATTATGAGGTGACCTTTTGGGTCTCGCTTTACGGCCCTTTTTTTGAAGTTTATTTTGTCTGATATGAGAATTGCTACCCCGGCCTTTTTTCTTGCTCGTGTGCTTGGAAAATTTGTATCCAACCTTTCACTTTTGGTCTGTGATGGTTTTTTGTCTGAGGTGAGTCTCTTGTAGGCAGCATATGTGTGGGTCATGCTTTCTTATCCATTCAGCTATTCTATGTCTTTTGATTGGAGCATTTAATCCATTTACATTTAAGGTTATTATTGATAGGTACTTATTCATTGCCATTTATGTACCTGTGTTCCTCTCTGTCTTTCTCTTTTCCTTCCTTTCCTTAAGGCAGTTCTTTTAGTATTTCTTGTAGAGCTGGTTTGATGGAGGCATATTCTTTTAGAGTTCTTTTGTCTTGGGAACTCTTTATTTGGCCTTCTATCTTGACTGAGAGCCTTGTTGGGTAAAGTAGCCTTGGTTGTAGGCCTCTGGTCCTCATTGCTTGGAATATTTCTTGCCATTCTCTTATCGCTTGGAGTGTTTCCATTGAGAAGTCAGTAGTTAACCTTATTGGGGCTCCCTTGTATGTTACTGCCTTTTTCTTCCTTCCTCCCTTTAAGATTCTCTATTTGCCTTGGAGTTTTGCCATTTTAATGATGATGTGTCCCGAAGTGGGCCTCTCCGTGTTTCTCTTGGTTGAGACTCTCTGTGTTTCCTGGATTGGTGTGACTTTTTCTCTCATCAAATTAGAGAAATTTTCCTTCATTACTCTTTGAAATAGGTTTTCTATCCCTTGTTCTTCTTCTCCTTCTGGTATTTCCATTATTCGGATATTATTACATTTCATATTGTCTTGCATTTCTCTTAACCCCTCTTCATTCTTTCTGAGCCTCTTTTCCTTTTCTTCCACTTTCTGGGAGTTTCTTTCTACTTTGTCCTACAACTCGCTGATCCGATCTTCTGCCTTATCAATCCTGCTTTTTATTCCTTCTACTGTGTTCTTCAGCTCCGAAGTTGTATTCATTTCTTCCTGGCTTTTTTTGATAGTTTCTTCTTCCTTTTTCTTGTTGATACAGTTTGCAGTGAGTTCATTGTAGCTCCCCTGTAGTTTCTGGTAGCTCATTGTGAGCTTTTTGAATTTCCTGATAACCAGTGCTTTGAATTCATTATCTGATAGTTTATTTGCCTCTATTTCACCTAACATTCTTTCTGAAACTTCCACCTTTTCTTTCATTTGGGGATTGTTTCTTTATCTTCCCATTGTTTGTGATACTCTTCTTGTTAGCCTCAGCTTCTTAAATTTATCTGTTCTGACTCCTTGGGTTTATAGTGTGAACTTCTGTGGTAGAATACCTGTGAAATTCAGTGGTGCAGTCTCCTGTAGGTATCTTGATGTTCTCCACTTCCATCTACTCCCTTTTTTAGTGTGTGTGTGATCAGTTGGAGTGGGAGGCCAAATGGTTTTTGACAGCAGAAGTGTATTTTATGATATTTACAGTCACAGACAGTAAAGAAGTTATAGAAGATCTTTAGGCTATGTGTGGTGTTAAGCGTAATCTTCAACCCAACTTGTCACTTTTAAGAAAGAATGGACAAAAGATAAGTCTCTTGTTGAGGAGGGAAAGCTTGTGAGTTGGATCTAGAAAGCAGTGAGGTTGCGGGCAGTCAGATTTTGAGGTAAGGCAAGACTAAAGAATAGTAACTAGGTATAGCGTGTGAGCAAATAGCATTAACTACAGCAGTAAGAATTAAGCCCTATAGAATTAAGGAGCCTGTAACATCGGCTAAGATCCGAGAGATGTGTTGTGAAGTATTTACAGTTGTATAGTACAGCTATTATTTACAATAATATTAGAGCAACAATCATATGACAGACTCTATGTGATATGTCTGAATAGGGGTATAGAGCTTTGGGTAGTGTGCCAAAGGAAAACAATTGGTGTGAAGTATAGAAAATTAGGAATACACTGTGGAGGAAAGAACAGGGGAAACCTGTCAAATATACAATATAACCAGCCAAGACTAAAAAGCCTATACAGAAAGAGGACTACAAAGATACTGTTAAAATGTAAAAGAAGTGAGAATAATGAAAAAAATAATACAACTATGTAGCAACTTGAGGCTTCTCTGCTATAGCAAAATGAAATTTGTCTCTCTGTCTCTATTGTTGAGTTGTCCCCTCTTTGTTTTCCACTCTGGTCCTTTTGCAGGTCCCAGTTGTTTGTGTCTCTTGTGAGTAAAAGAAAACTAAGCAACAAACCAACCAAAAAAGGCAGGAGAAGAAAGGAAAAAGCAGTAAGTTTGGGAGGAAAGGAAGAAGGACTAAAACAGGAAAAAAAGAAAGGAGAGGAATAAAGTATTGAAAAATAAAGCAATAATAAAATTAAAAATATATAACATTACTAAAAAAACTCACCGTCCAAACCATTTTTTTCTGGTTGCAGCAGGACCTCTCTGTGGGCTGGGGTGCAGGTGTGGGCCAGCCAGGCTACCAGACTCGGGTGCAGGCACCCACATATCCAACAGGCTGCCTGGGTCCCATGGGGTCTGGCACAGTCCTTCCCAGTTCCGTGGCTGGACTCAAGTGCTTCAACCCCTCTTCTGGATGGCTGCCAGGCTGGGTGGGAAGCAAGCCACGCTGCTGTTTCAGGAGAACACCTCAGTCCACTTTCCAAAAAAAAACTTCTCCAGAAAGCCTGCCTCTCAGCCCAGCCTAATCCCCAGCCAGACCGGTGATGCCAATGCTCCTTTCAATTCTCTTGGGCTGGTGGGCTGGTGACCACAGATTCTGAAGTTCAACATGGCCCTTTGTCCTTGTTACCCTCTCTGTAAACTTAAGCAGACAGGTCTCTGCCCGGTGTTGCCCAGACTTGCTTAGACAGGGAGGGAGGGAGTCAGCTCTCTCCCAAGGACCCTGCAGCAGGCCCAAGGCTCCCAAAGAGTCTGATGTAGCCCCACCCAGTGCTGGGCTTCCAAGAGTCCTCTGTGGCAGATGCCCCCGCCCCGGCGCTGGTCCCAGACCAAATCCTCTGGTCCTCAACCGCGGCACGGCACCAAGGCCGTTAGGCACTGGTTGAGAGCACCGCCAAGCCACCACCTCTGATTTTGTCTTTACTCACATCCCTGAGACCCCACTGACCTGTAGCTGTGTGGTCCGTCCGTCACAATCTCTGGTCTCTTATTTTCATAAATGCTGGGGAACTGTTGGTTGATTGTGCTGTTCCTCAGTAGGTCTGCCAGGATTTTCTCCCAAGGGTATGGGAAGTGGAATTGCTTCATCCTACTCTGTCGCCACCTTCCTTCACCCCCCCCTTAATGGCTTCTTAATTGCTCTAATAATATGATCTCACTTACTACTCATTAATTTCCTTTCCATCATGGTCCCTCAAGCCAGTTCCTTCTTTCATAAGACGGTGTGAGTGAGGAATAATAGTAATGGGGATGATGATGATAATAATTCTATTAACAACAACACATTTATATAGTGTTACTCTAAGCCACTTGCTCTTCTAAACACTTTGAAGATAGTAATTCATTTAATCTTCACTGCAACCATTTAACAGATGAAGAATCTAAGTCCTAAGTGTTAAGTAGTTTGCCCAAGTGTAAAATACCAGTAAGTGGCACAACTAGAATTTGAGTGTACACACTCTGGATCCAGAACTTATGCTCTTAATTACTATGCATGGCAGCCTTTCTAGAAATATTTTAAAATACAGTAAAAACTAAAATTTGTCATTTTGACAGGTCATCTCTGTATAGATAAAATATAAATTGATTTCCTAATTTATTATGGAAAAGTACAGTACATTTTTCTTTATTAGAGGGGTTGTAATTTCTTCGACTGGCAGTTAACCAAGTCTAGCAAACTTCATTCAAGTTACTAAATTCACAAATATTTTGAATTTTCCAAGAAAATCAATTTTTCATAACAAATATTATTAATAATAAAAAACTGGTAATATTTTAATGTACTAAAATTAACTCAGAGTATAGCTTATGTTAAAGAAAGATATAAGATGATCAATATTTGTCTAATATTTGTAAAATCTTTGACTTTCTAAAACTCAAACACAGTTGAACTGTAAAGTCCAGTCTATTAAAAGGATTTATTTTATATGAAAATTCTAACAAGTTTTTTTTTATTTTTTATTTTTTTTTTAGTTTAATTATTTTTCAAGTACAGTTTTCTGTCTATTACTCCCATTCCATCCCACCCCCATCCTCACCCCTCCCTCCCATTTCCACCCTTCTCGGTGGTTGTCCATGTATCCTTTATATAGGTTTCTCTAAATCCCTCCCTTATTTCCCCTGAAATTCCCTCCCCTCTCCCCTCTGGTCACTGTCAGCCTGTTCTCTATTTCAGTGTCTTTGGTTATATTTTGCTTGCTTGTTTGTTTTGTAGTTTAGCTTCCTGTTAGAGGTGAGATCATATGGTATTTGTCCTTCAACACCTGGCTTATTTCACTCAGCATAATGCTTTCTAGTTCCATCCATGTTGTTGCAAAAGGTAGGAGCTCCTTCTTTCTTTCTGCAGCATAAAATTCCATTGTGTATATGTACCATAGTTTTTTGATCCATTCATTTACTGACGGGCACCTAGGTTGCTTCCAACTCTTGGCTATTGTAAATTGTGCTGCTATGAACATTGGGGTGCATAGGTTCTTTGGGATTGGTGTTTTAGGGTTCTTAGGATACAATCCCAGCAGTGGAATTGCTGGGTCAAAAGGCAAGTCCAATTTTAGTTTTCTGAGAAAATTCCATACTGTTTTCCATAATGGTTGTACCAGTCTGCAATCCCACCAACAGTGGACCAGAGTCCCCTTTTCCCCACACCCTCTCCAACATTTGTTGTTTATTGCTTTGTTTATGATAGCCATTCTCACCGGTGTAAAGTGGTATCTCATTGTAGTTTTAATTTGCATCTCTCTGATAGCTAGTGATATTGAGCATCTTTTCATGTGTCTCTGGATCCTCTGTATGTCCTCCTTGCAGAAGTGTCTGTTCAAGTCCTTTCCCCATTTTTTAATTGGGTTAGTTGTCTTCTTAGAGTGAAGTCGTGTGAGTTCTTTGTATATTTTGGAGATTAAACCTTTGTCTGAGGTATCATTGGCAAATATGTTTTCCCATACAGTTGGTTGTCTTTTTATTTTAATGCTGTTTTCTTTAGCTGCGCAGAAGCTTTTTATTTTGATGAGATCCCATTTGTTTATTCTTTCCTTTATAGTCCTTGCTCTAGGGGACATATCAGTAAAAATGTTGCTGCGTGAAATATCTGAGATTTTCCTGCCAATGTTCTCCTCTAGGACTTTAATGGTGTCATGGCTTATATTTAAGTCTTTTATCCACCTTGAATTTATTTTGGTGTATGATGTAAGTTGGTGCTCGAGTTTCATTTTTTTGCATGTAGCTGTCCAGTTCTCCCAACACCATTTGTTGAAGAGGCTATCTTTACCCCATTTTATGATACTGCCCCCTTTGTCGAATATTAATTGACTGTAGAGATTTGGGTTTATTTCTGGGCTCTCTATTCTGTTCCATTGGTCTATGTGCCTGTTTTTATGCCAGTACCAGGCTGTTTTGATTACAGTGGCCTTGTAATACAGTTTGATATCAGGTATTGTGATCCCTCCTACTTTGTTCTTCTTTCTTAACATTGCAGCTGCTATTCGGGGTCTTTTATGGTTCCATATAAATTTTTGAAGTGTTTGTTCTATGTCTGTGAAATATGCCATTGGTACTTTAATAGGTATTGCATTGAATCTGTAAATTGCTTTGGGTAGTATGGACATTTTGATGATGTTAATTCTTCCAATCCATGAACACGGTATACGTCTCCATTTGTTTGTGTCTTCCTTGATTTCTGTCTTCAGTGTTGTGTAATTTTCTGCATACAGGTCTTTAACCTCCTTGGTTAGATTTATTCCCAGATATTTTATTTTTCTTTTTGCTATATCGAATGGGATTTTTTTCTTGATTTCTGCTTCTGCTGATTCATTGTTAGTATACAGAAATGCCTTTGATTTCTGGATATTGACTTTGTATCCCGCTGTTTTGCCAAATTCATTTATTAGTTCCAGCAGTTTTTTGGTAGAGTCTATAGGATTTTCCATGTACACTATCATGTCATCTGCAAACAGTGACAGTTTTGTTTCCTCCTTTCCGATTTGGATGCCTTTTATTTCCTTTTCTTGTCTGATTGCTGTGGCTAGAACTTCCAATACTATATTAAATAGAAGTGGTGAAAGTGGACAACCTTGTCTTGTTCCTGATCTTAGTGGAAAAGCTTTCAGTTTTTGCCCATTCAGTATGATGTTGGCTGTAGGTCTTTCATATATGGCCTTTATTATATTGAGGAATGCTCCCTCTATTCCCACTTTGCTGAGTACCTTTATCATAAATGGGTGTTGTACCTTATCAAAAGCTTTTTCCGCGTCTATTGATATGACCATGTGGTTTTTGTCCTTGCTTTTGTTTATGTGGTGTATTACATTTACTGATTTGCGGATATTGAACCATCCTTGCATCCCTGGGATGAATCCCACTTGGTCATGGTGTATGATCTTTTTGATGTATTGTTGGATGCGATTTGCCAATATTTTGTTGAGGATTTTAGCATCTATGTTCATCAGTGATATTGGCCTGTAATTTTCTTTCTTTGTTGTGTCTCTCTCTGGTTTTGGAATTAGGATAATGCTCGCTTCATAAAAAGAGTTTGGGAGTTTCCCATCATTTTGGATTTTTTGGAATAGTCTGTGAAGAATAGGGGTTAGCTCTTCCTTAAACGCTTTGTAGAATTCTCCTGTGAAACCATCTGGTCCGGGGCTTTTGTGTGATGGGAGTTTTTTGATTACTGCTTCAATTTCATTTGCTGTTATTGGTCTGTTCAGGCTTTCTACTTCTTCTTCATTGAGTTTTGGAAGATTATATTTTTCTAGAAATTTGTCCATTTCACCTAGGTTTTCAAATTTCTTGGCATACAGTTCTTCATAGTAATTCCTTACAATCCCTTCTATTTCTGTGGTATCAGTTGTAATCTCTCCTCTTTCATTTCTGATTGTGTTTATTTGTGTCCTCTCTCTTCTTTTCTTAATGAGCCTACTTAAAGGCTTGTCTATTTTGTTTATCTTTTCAAAAAACCAACTCTTGGATTCATTGATCCTTATAATTGTGCTTTTGGTCTCTATGTCATTTAATTCTGCTCTGATCTTGGTTATTTCCTTCCTTGTACTTGCTCTGGGCTGTCTTTGTTGTTGTTCTTCGAGTTCTTGCAGGCGTCGGGTTAGGTTGTTTGTTTGAAATGTTTCTATTTTCTTTAGGTAAGCCTGTATTGCTATGAACTTCCCTCTCAGGACTGCCTTGGCCGTGTCCCATAAGTTTTGGGTTGTTGTGAGTTCATTTTCATTTGTTTCCAGAAACTTTTTGATTTCTTCCCTAATTTCAATCTTGACCCATTCGTTGTTTAATAGCATACCATTCAGTCTCCATGATTTTGGGTGTTTTGGGTTTTTTCCTTTGGGGTTGGTTTCTAATTTCAGTCCCTGGTGGTCAGAGAAAATGCTTGGTATGATTTCAATTTTCTTGAATTTGTTGAGGCTTATTTTGTGTCCTATCATGTAGTCTATCTTTGAAACTGTTCCATGTGCACTTGAAAAGAATGTGTATTTAGCTTCTTTGGGATGAAGCGCTCTATATATATCAGTCAAGTCCATTTCATCTAGGGTGTTGTTTAGTGCAGCTATATCTTTGTTGATATTTTGTTTGGAAGATCTGTCCATTTTTGACAGTGGGGTGTTAAAATCCCCTACTATAATTGTGTTGCTGTCAATACCTTTCTTGAAGTCCTCAAGGATTTTTCCTATATTTTTGGCTGCTCCTATGTTGGGTGCATATATATTTATGATGTTAATGTCTTCTTGGTGGATTCTCCCCTTGAGTATTATGAAGTGACCTTTTGGGTCTCTCTTTATGGCCCTTCTTTTGAAGTCTATTTTGTCTGATATGAGAATTGCTACCCCGGCTTTTTCTTCTTGTCCATTTGCTTGGAAAATTTGTTTCTAGCCTTTCACTTTTAGTCTGTGATGTTTTTTGTCCTAAGGTGCTTCTCCTGTAGGCAGCATATGTGTGGGTCATCCTTTCCTATCCATTCAGCTATTCTATGTCTTTTGAATGGAGCATTTAATCCATTTACATTTAAGGTTATTATTGATAGGCACTTATTCATTTCCATTTTTGTACCACAGTTCCTCTCTATCTCTCTCTTTTCCTTCCTTTCCTTAAAGCAGCCCTTTTAGTATTTCTTGTAGAGGTGGTTTGGTGGAGGCATACTCTTTTCGACTTCTTTTATCTTGGAAGCTCTTTATTTCGCCTTCTATCTTGATTGAGAGCCTTGCTGGGTAAAGTAGCCTTGGTTGTAGTCCTCTGGATCTCATTACTTGAAGTATTTCTTGCCATTCTCTTCTTGCTTGGAGTGTTTCCATTGAGAAGTCAGTAGCTAACCTTATTGGGGCTCCCTTGTATGTTACTTCCTTTTTCTCCCTTGCTGCCTTTAGGATTCTCTCTTTGTCTTGAAATTTTGCCATTTTAATGATGATGTGTCTTGAAGTGGGCCTCTTTGGGTTCCTCTTGAATGGGACTCTCTGTGATTCCTGAATTCGTGTAACTTTTTCTGTCATCAAATTGGGAAAATTTTCCATCATTACTCTTTCAAATAGGTTTTCTATCCCTTGTTCTTCTTCTTCTCCTCTGGTATTCCTATTATTCGGATATTATTACGTTTCATATTATCTTGCATTTCTCTTAGTCCATCTTCATTCTTTTTGAGCCTCTTTTCCCTTTCTTGCTCTTCCTGGGAGATTCTTTCTACTGTGTCCTCCAACTCACTGATCCGATCTTCTGCCTCATCGATCCTGCTTTTCATTCCTTCTACTGTGTTCTTCAGTTCAGAAATTGTATTCTTCATTTCCTCTTGTCCTTTGGTGATAGTTTCTATTTCCTTTTTGATGTTGGTATAGTTTGCGGAGAGCTCATTCTAGCTCCCCTCTAGTTTCTGGTAGCTCCCCTCTAGTTTCTGGTAGCTCGTTGTGAGCTCTTTGAATTTCCTGATAACCAGTACTTTGAATTCAATATCTGATAACTGACTTGCCTCTCTTTCATCTGACATTATTTCTGAGACTTCCACCTTTTCTTTCATTTGGGCATTGTTTCTTTGTCTTCCCATTGTTTATGAGACTCTTCTTGTTAGCTTCAGCTTCTTAAATTGATCTGTTCTGACTCCCTAGGTTTATGGTGTGAACTTCTGTGGTAGAATTCCTGTGAAATTCAGTGGTGCAGTCTCCTTCAGGTGTCTTGATGTTTTCTGCTTCCACCTATTCCTTTCTTTGTGTGTGTGCGATCAGCTGGAGGGGGAGGCAAAATGGTTTATGATAGCAGGAGAGTACCTTATGATATTTACAGTCACAGCTGGCAGAGCATAGATAGAAGATCTTTAGGCTCTATATAGTGTTAACTGTAATCTTCAACCCAATTTGCCACCTCTGGGAAAGGATAGACCAAAGATAAGTCTCTTGTTGGGGAGAGAAGGCTTGTGAGTTGTATCTAGAAAGCAGTGAGGTTGTGGGTGGTCAGATTTTGAGGTAAGGTGAGAGTAAAGAATAGTAAATAGACGTAGCGTGTGAGCAAGTAGAGTTAATCACTACAGTAATAGAATTCAGGAACCTGTAAAGTGGGCTAAGACCCGAGCGATGTGTTGTGAAGTATTTACAGTGGTATAGAAAGCAACAAACAATCAAACAAACACACAAAAATAGGGCAAGATAAGTAAGGAAAAGCAATAAGTTTGGGGTGAAATGAAGAGGGACTAAAACAGGAAAAAGAAAGGAGAGGAACAGAGTACTGAAAGATACAGCAACAATAAAATTAAAGAATATATACGATTACTGAAAAAAGTTTAAAAATAAAAGTTAAAAAAAAAACCCAACAACAACAACTCCTTCCTTGTTGGATTCAAACTGTCCATCCGGTTTTTCTGGTTCAGTGGGAACCCTCTGTGGGCTGGGTTGTAGGCCCAGGTGCACACCCGCCCACCAGCCAGGCTACCAGACTGGGGTGCGGGTGCCTGCCAACCTGACAGGCTGCTTTGGCCCCACGGGATCTGGTACTGTCCTGTGGCTGGGTGAGAAGCAAGTCAAGCTGCCTTCACAAGAGAACACCTCAGTCCACTTTCCAGTAAATACTTCTCCAGAAAGCGTGCCTCTCAGTCCAGCCCAATCTCCAACCTGACTGGTTAGGACAATGCTCCTCTCAAATTTCCTGGGCTGGCAGGCTGGTAGGCTGGCGACCACAGAGATCACAACTGAACACGGCCCCCTGTCCTTGCCACCCTCCCTGCACACCCAGGCAGACAGGTCTCTGCTACCCAGCCCCGCCTAGATGGTGAGGGAGGGAGCCAGCTCTTCCAGGGACCCCGCAGCCAGCCCAATATTCCACTGGGTGCTGGGCTCCCTACGAGTCCTCCGTGGCACTGGCCACAGACAGAAGCCTCTACACCCCTAACACAGCAGCAGCAGCGGCTCTGAGGCGTTTTGGGCTGGCCCTGGGCAGCCGGTCCTGCCACTGCTGCTTTTGTCTTTACTCACAGTTGCTGGGCTCCCGCTGAGTCCTCTGTGGCAGAGGCCCCGACGCTGGCCGTAGACAGAAGCCTCTGGGCCCTGGAAGCTGTGGCAGCAGCAGCTCCGAGGTCTTTATGCACCGGCCAATGGCTGCTGGTCCCTCGCTGCTGCTTTTGACTTTACTCTGGGGTGCCTGGCTTCGGAGGGCAGCCGGCCCTGCCGCTGCCTCTTTTGTCTTTACTCACAGGTGCCGGGGTCCCAATGAGTCCTCTGTGTAAGACAACCCTGTCGCTGGGCGCAGGTGGAAGCCTCTGGGCCCCGACCGCTGAGGCAGCCAAGGCTCCAAGGTCTTTATGAGCCGGCCAATGGCTGCCATCCTGCCTCCACCGCCACCGCTGCCGCTTCCCTTGACTTTTCTCAGGGTTGCCGGGCTCCGGATGAGTTCTCTGTGTCAGACGCCCCTGTAGCTGGGCACAGACGGAAGGAAGACTCTGGGCTCTAACCGCTGAGGCAGCCGCGGCTCCGAGGTCTTTACGCGCCGGCTAATGGCTGCTGCCGGTCTGGCCGCCTCCGTCCTTACTCGTGTCCCTGAGACCCCAAGGACCTCTAGCTGTCTGGTTCGTCACTATCTCTGGTCTCTTATTTTCATAAATGCTGGGGAATTGTTGGTTGGGGAATTGATTGGGCTGTTCTTCTGTAAATCTGCCAGGATTTTCCCTCAGGTGTAGGAGAACTATAGTCGCTTCGTCCTACTCCGCTGCCATTTTCCCCAACTTTTTTTTCTCTAACAAGTTTTTATCAGTAGAAAATGAATATTGAAATTTAGTTAACCCCTACAGAGTAATAGAACACACAATGGTCAAGGAGAAATTCACTGATTATGTATCGATCTATCTTACATGAGTCATTTACTTAGAACACAAAAAAATTCTGCCATTACATCCATAAAATTAATCAAACATAGTTGTCTGCCACATGTTAACAATACTGTCACATTCTAATTGATTATAAATAAAAAATTGCCCTCCCAGCTATCATCCCCATAAGTGAGCTTATTTTCTAACCATAATCAGCTGAAGTCTGTGTAATTTTAAGGCCTAATTTTCATAAATATTTTTATAGCAGGCACAATACACTCCAATCGGTAAGTAATGTATCATACCCTTGGTACATGCAAGGATTACTTCAGTAATTAGAAAGAAAAACTATTTTAAAAGGTTATTTTCCACAGCCTGTTCACAGAAAATGCTGTAGGTGGGCATTTAAAATATTTGGGTGTAGCTCTGGGAAGATGGCGGCGGAGTAGGATGAAGGATCTTGCTTCTCCAGGCACCGGAGAAGGACCTGGCTGATCTGCGGAAGAGCAGGGCAGATGCCACACTGGGACCCAGCGTATAAAAAGGCAGGACTCCAGAGAGTGTAGCAGACACTGAATGACCAGAGGTTGAGGAGAGGAGACGACCGCAGATCAACAAGGTACGAGGGAGCAGCACAGAAGCGGAGGCGGGCACCCTGCCCGGCTGCGCCAGGGCCCTGGCCGGCCGCCCCGGTCTCTGAGAGCCGAGGGTGGGCAACACTGTCTCTGGGAGAGAACTGGTCACCAGCCCCATCCCCATCTGGCAGGGCGCAGATTGGAAAACACCATAAGAGATTGGTCTGCCAGTAGTGGCAGAGAGAGGAGTGAGCATTCGGAAGCAAACCAGACAGCTCTGATAACCCGTGCAGTCAGGTTGCTGGCTTGGGAGAAATGAGAGTTGCAAGAGCATTCCCTGCTTTGAGGGGCCTGTGCCTGCTCTCGAGCAGTCCTGGGGAGTCTTAGGCTGCTGGCAGGGACTCCAGAAGTGGGTCAGTTGCGAGCTCCATCCCTACTCAGCCGGCACAGACCAGCTCAATCCCTGCTCCCCCAGCAGCACAGACCAACTCCATCCCTGCTCAGCTGGTGCAGACTGGCTGGCACTGGGAGTCAATCATTGGCTTTCCACTTGACTGGCTGCAGGTCCCGCGGGCCTACCCGGCCCCTGAGCTGCCCGGGCCTACCCGGCCCCTGAGCTGCCCGCGCCGGCCCAGGCTCCGCCAACCACCGGTCTCACGTGCCTTCCCGGCCCTCGAGGGGCCCCACGCAGGCCCTCTACTTGTGGAACTGCCAGTCGCCCGTGCTTTGCCAGAGGGGTGGGGTCTGCGCCAACCCTCGGCTTGGGGAAATGAGAGTGGCCGGGTGATCCCTGTGGCGCAGGACCTGCACCAGCTGGCGAACAGTCTCGGGGAGTCTCCGGCTGCTGGCTGGGCCCCTGGAAGAGAGCCAGTCGCAAGCTCCATCCCTACTGAGCTGGCGCAGACAGGGAAACACAGGAAGTCAGACTGTTGCTGTTGGTTGGGAGATTTGTGAGTTGCCCTGTGTGTTCAGCCACAACACAGGGAAAGGTCCGCACCCAAGCCTATGAGAACAGGAAAGCCTGGGGGGGATCACGCGCCCTCATGCCAGACCAGGGCTGGAAAGCCTGGGAGAAAATCTGCCCTCAGTAGGGCTCAGGGGAGTGGCGCCAGTCTTGATCTTGGGGTGGTACTGGCGAGACCAGTTGAGCATACCGAGGCATGAGAAGAGCCATAATAACAGCCCGTCAGGCTGCTGCAGCTAGTGAGATGAGAAGAAAAGGTTTGACTCGCTGGACACCAACCAGAGGAGTAGTGGGAGCAGAGAACACCAAGATACCTACAGGAGACTGCACCACTGAAACTCACAGGTATCCTACCACAGAAGTTCATGCCATAAACTCAGGGTACCAGAACAGATCAATCTAAGAAGATGAGGCCAACAAGAAGAGCATCCCAAAAAATGGGAAGACAAAGAAAAAATCCCCAAATGAAAGAAAAGGAGGAAGTCTCAGAAAGAATGTTAGATGAAATAGAGGTAAGTCAACTATCAGATATTGAATTCAAAGCACTGGTTATCAGGAAATTCAAAGAGCTTACAATGAGCTACTAGAAATTACAGGGGAGCTACAATATACTCTCTGCAAACTATACCAGGATGAAAAAGGAAATAGAAACCATCAGCAAAGGCCAAGAGGAAATGAAAAATACAATTTCTGAACTGAAGAACACAGTAGAAGGTATAAAGAGTAGGATTGATGAGGCGGAGGACTGCATAAGCGAGCTCGAAGATAGGGTGGAAAGAATCTCCCAGACGGACGAGGTAATGGAAAAGCGAATCAGAAAAAAATGAGGAGAACCTAAGAGACCTGAAAGACAATATGAAACGTAATAATATCCGAATAATAGGAATACCATAAGGGGAAGAAGAAGAACAAGGGATAGAAAAGCTACTTGAAGGAGTAATAACGGAAAATTTTCCCAAGTTGAGGAGAGAGAAAGTCACACGAATCCAGGAATCGCAGAGAGTCCCAGGCAGGTGGAACACAAGGAGGCCTACTGCAAGACACATCATCATTAAAATGGCAAAACTCCAGGACAAAGAGAGAATCCTAAAGGCAGAAAGGGAGAAAAAGGAAGTAACATACAAGGGGGTCCCAAAAAGTTTGGCTAATGACTTCTCAACGGAAACATTCCAAGAAAGAAAAGAATGTCAGGCAATATTCAAAGTAATGAGAAACAGAGGCCTACAACCAAGACCACTTTATCCAGCAAGGCTCTCAATCAAGATAGAAGGCCAAATAAAGAGCTTCCAAGACAAAATAACTCTAAAAGAATATGCCTCCACCAAACCAGCTCTACAAGAATTACTAAAAGGGCTGCTTTAAGGAAAGGAAGGAAAAGAGAAAGACAGAGAGGAACACAGGTACATAAATGGCAATGAATAAGTACCTTTCGATAATAACCTTAAATGTAAATGGATTAAATGCACCAATTAAGAGACATAGAATAGCTGAATGGTTAACAAAGCATGATCCAAACATATGCTGACTACAAGAGACCCACCTCAGGTCAAAAGGCCACCACAGACTGAAAGTGAAAGGATGGAAACAAATTTTCCAAGCAAATGGACAAGAAAAAAAAGCCGGGGTAGCAATCTTCATATCAGACAAAATAGACTTCAAAAAAAAAGGCTATAAAGAGAGACGCAGAAGGTCACTTCATAATACTCAAGGGAAGAACCCAAGAAGAAGACATTAACATCATAAATGTATATGCACCGAACACAGGAGCACCAAAATATATAAAGAAAATCCTAGAGGACCTCAAGAAAGATATTACCAGCAACACAATTATAGTAGGGGATTTTAACACCCCACTGTGTAAATTGGACAAATCTTCCAAACAAAATATCAACAAAGACACTGCAGCATTAAACGAAACTCTAGAAGAAATGTACCTAATTGATATATATAGAGAGTCATCCATCCCAAAGAAGCTAAATACAGATTCTTTTCAAGTGCACATGGAACATTTTCAAAGATAGATCACATGATAGGACACAAAAAAAGTCTCAACTACTTCAGGAAGATAGAAATCATACCAATCATCTTCTCTGATCACAAGGGACTGAAATAGGAAACCAACCGCAGAGGAAAAAACCCACAACACCCAAGAGCATGGAGATGGAATGGTATGCTATTAAACAATGAATGGGTCAAGATTGAAATTAGGGAGGAAATCAAAAAACTTCTTGAAACTACTGAAAATGAACTCACAACAACCCAAAACTTATGGGACACAGTGAAGGCAGTCCTGAGAGGGAAGTTCATAGCAATACAGGCTCACCTAAAGAGGATAGAAACATTTCAAACAAACAACCTAACCCGATGCCTCCAAGAACTCGAGGAACAACAACAAAGACAGCCCAGAGCAAGTAGAAGGAAGGAAATAACCAAGATCAGAGCAGAATTAAATGACATAGAGACTAAAAGCACAATTCTAAAGATCTATGAATCCAGGAGTTGGTTTTTTGAAAATATAAACAAAATAGACAAACCTTTATGTAGGCTCATCAAGAAAAGAAGAGAGAGGGCCCAAATAAACACAATCAGAAGTGAAAGAGGAGAGATTACAACTGATACTGCAGAAATAGAAAGGATTGTAAGAAATTACTATGTGGAACTGTATGCCAAGAAATTTGAAAACCCAGGTGAAACGGATAAATTTCTGGAAAAATATAATCTTCAAAACTCAATGAAAAAGAAGCAGAAAACCTGAACAGGCCAATAACAGCATATTAAATTGAAGAAGTAATAAAAAAAACTCCCATCACACAGAAGCCCTGGACCACACAGTTTCACAGGAGAATTCTACAAAGCATTTAAGGAAGAGCTAACCCCTATACTTCACAAACTATTTCAAAAAACTCCAAATGATGGAAGACTCCCAAATTCTTTTCTTAAAGCCAGCATCATCCTAATTCCAAAACCAGACAGAGACACAACAAAGAAAGAAAACTTCAGGCCAATATCAGTGATGAACATAGATGCTAAAATCCTCAATAAAATATGGGCAAATCGCATCCAACAATACATCAAAAAGATCATACACCATGACCAAGTGGGATTCATCCCAGGGATGCAAGGATGGTTCAATATACGCAAATCAATAAATGTAATACACCACATAAACAAAAGCAATCACAAAAACCACATGGTCATATCAATGGATGTGGAAAAAGTTTTTGATAAGGTTCAACACCCATTTATGATAAAGGTACTCAGCAAAGTGGGAATAGAGGGAGCATTCCTCAATATCATAAAGGCCATATATGAAAGACCTACAGCCAACATCATACTCAATGGACAAAAACTAAAAGCTTTTCCACTAAGATCAGGAACAAGAAAAGGTTGCCCACTTTCACCACTTCTATCCAATATAGTATTAGAAGTTCTAGCTATAGCGATGAGACAAGAAAAGGAAATAAAAGGCATCCAAATCAGAAAGGAGGAAACAAAACTGGCATTGTTTGCAGATGACATGATAGTGTACATGGAAAACCCTATAGCCTCTACCAAAAATTGCTGGAACTAATAAATGAATTTGGCATAACAGCGGGATACAAAGTTAATATCCAGAAATCAAAGGCATTTTTGTATACCAACAATGAAGCAGCAGAAGCAGAAATCAGGAAAAAAATCCCATTCGATATAGCAAAAAGAAAAATAAAATATCTGGGAATAAACCTAACCAAGGAGGTAAAAGACCTGTATGCAGAAAACTACACAACACTGAAGAAAGAAATCAAGGAAGACACAAATAAATGGAAACATATACCGTGTTCATGGATTGGAAGAATTAACATCATCAAAATGTCCATACTACCCAAAGCAATTTACAGATTCAATGCAGTACCTATTAAAGTACCAATGGCATATTTCACAGACATAGAACAAACACTTCAAAAATTTATATGGAACCATAAAAGACCCTAAACAGCAGCCACAATTTTGAGAAAGAAGAACAAAGTAGGGGGGATCACAATAGCTGATATCAAACTGTAGTCCAAGGCCACTGTAATCAAAACAGCCTGGTACTGGCATAAAAACAGGCAGATAGACCAATGGAATAGAACAGAGAGCCCGGAAATAAACCCAAATCTCTATAGTCAATTAATATTTGACAAAGGGGGCAATAACATAAAATGGAGTAAAGACAGCCTTTTCAACAAATGGTGTTGGGAGAACTGGACAGCTACATGCAAAAAAATGAAACTTGAGCACCAACTTACACCATACACCAAAATAAATTCAAGGTGGATAAAAGACTTAAATATAAGCTGTGAAACCATTAAAGCCCTAGAGGAGAGCATTGGCAAGAAAATTTCAGATATTCCATGCAGCAATATTTTTACTGATACGTCCCCTAGAGCAAGGGATATAAAGGAAAGAATAAACAAATGGGATCTCATCAAAATTAAAAGCTTCTGCATGGCTAAGGATAACAATATCAAGATAAAAAGAGAAGCAACAGCTTGGGGAAACATATTTGCCAATGATACCTCAGATAAGGGTTATTCTCCAAAATATACAAAGAACTCACTCCACTCCACTCAAAGAAGACAAGCAACCCGATTAAAAATGGGCAGAGGACTTGAACAGACATTTCTCCAAAGAGGACATACAGAGGATCCAGAGACAAATGAAAAGATGCTCAATATCGCTAGCTATCAGAGAGATGCAAATTAAAACCACAATGAGATACCACTTAACACCAGTCAGAATGGCTATCTTAAACAAAGAAACAAACAACAAATGTTGGTGAGGTTGTGGGGAAAAGGGGACCCTAGTTCACTGTTGGTGGGATTGCAGACTGGTACAACCACTATGAAAACAGTATGAAATTTTCTAAGCAAACTAAAAATGAACATGCCTTTTGACCCAGCAATTCCACTATTAGGAGTATAACCTAAGAACCCTGAAACACCAATCCAAAAGAACCTATGCACCTCGATGCTCATAGCAGCACAATTCACGATAGCCAAGAGTTGGAAGCAACCTAGATGCTCATCGGTAAATGACTGAATCAAAAAACTATGGTACATATACACAATGGAATTCTATGCTGCAGAAAGGAAGAAGGAACTACTACCCTTTGCAACATCATGGATGGAACTGGAAAGCATTATGCTGAGCGAAATAAGCCAGGCAGTAAAAGACAAATACCATATGATATCACTGTTAACAGGAATCTAAACAAAACAAACAAGCAAGCAAAATACAACCAATGACACTCAATTACGTAACAGGCTGACAGGGCCCAGATGGGAGAGGGGAGAGAATCATCGGGGAAAAGGGGATGGAATCACATGAAGCAGGAAGGACACATGGACAATAACTAAGGGTGGGGGGCGGAAAGGTGAGGGAGGTGGGGAGCATGGGGCGGGGGGCAGGCAGGGTTGGGAATATAAGACAGAAAGCTGTACTTGAACAAGCATTAAATAAAAAATTAAAAAAGAAAAATAAATAAAAATAAAATAAAGCATTTGGGTGTACATAAAATTGTACCCAATTTTACATGTACAGAGTTTTAAAAGACAACCATTATTATAAGGTTTATGGAGAAAAGAGCAGATCCTTTCCTGTCCTTCACAAACTGATTACTCCTCTTAGGAGACAACCACTTTCAACTACTTTGGCACTTTCTATTTCAGTATATAACATTATATAACATCTCTACTGTCATTTCTTTTTTCTTTCCTATATCCAATACTATTTGTTGCCTTTCTGTTAGCTTGTAAACTGGTCCCTGTACATGTAAGGCAAGAAGAGACCAAAGAAAGAGGGAGACCAATTCAATTTGATAGATGGTAGTTTTAATAAGCAAGTCAATTTACTGGTGAATCTCCCCACCCACTCACCCAACAGAATCTTAAAAGTTTACATAGAGGTCTTAACTGGGTTCTGTCAGGTATCTTGTTAAAATGGTCTCAACAACACATGGTTGTCTCAAAACTGTGTCTTTGTAACAGCTTCCACTGTGGAAACACTAGGCAGAGCATACATTTCAAGTATAGGAGAAGGGCTGAGTAGCCTCTGATTGCCTGGGTCCAGCTCAAGGTAAACCAGTGGTTACACTCTCTTAATGACTTCCTTTAACATTTTCTACTGTAAAATGTGGTGATTCAGCACCCTTATGCACTTCTTCTCCACCTCAACTTTTAAACACACACCCCCAATTAGTACTTTTTCTGTCTTCTTATTCTGGGAAAGATCAACACTCTGTTTTGTATTATTATTAAAATACAAATTGGAACATAATTCCAGATTAAGCCATGTAGTTTCCATTCTTGTATTTCATTTATTCTAAAACTATTTTTGGAAAATTCCAAAGGACACATGGACAATAATTAAGGTGGGGGGTGGAAATGGGAGGGAGGTGGGGAGCACTGGGGGGGCAGGGCAGGGAATATAAAACAGAAAACTGTACTTTAATAAGAATTAAATAAAAAATAAAAATAAAATAAAAAAGAAAATTCCCCCCAATTAATATTTATTCTCTGCACCCCCTTAGTTTCTCTGTGCCATCATTCTTAGAGCTGAGTTGGAAAGAGAGTTAATGTGAGTTTCTCAGAGTTCAGATGTTCACATTCTACCTTTATCCCCCTACCTTGAGTTTGTAAACAATCCTACATAATGCCTGGTGTCCCTGAGGCCAGAGTCTCTCTGATTTAAGTTTCACAGGGTGAAATCTCTAGTCTTCATCAAACACTAGGGAGTGGATATGAATTTCATTTAAGGCTATTTATGCAGCCTATCAAACAAGTCTCTTTCCATCACCACCAATTCTTGCTCCCATTCCTAAGCCTTTCCAGGCTTCTCTGGTCAGACTCCTCTACTTCTGTGCTTCCTGCATTATATATAGCCTAGTACATCAGCTTTCTATGGTTTCTTAGTGCAATTTCCACTTGCCAAGTTTGTTTTCTTGTTTGCATTTTCCTTTATGTTGTTTTCTCTCCTATTGTCTCCATCATTTTGTGAGTTAATTCTTTGATCTCCCTCATTGCTAACTTAGTGGTTTTAGACAGAAAATGAAAATAAATGCAGGTGTTCAATTTACTAAGTATTACCAAAATTCCTCATACATCTAATTTGTATTTTTCTTAAATTTATATAAGTAAATGTGTTACCTAAGTTCTCTCTAAATTCAGATTTGGAAGTTCTAAATATAAGGGATAATTAGTATTTCATATCTACCTACATAGCCCCAAATGGCAATAATTAATAAGAATAAGTAAGAATAAGAATAAGAATAAGAAAATAAATAAACAAACAAACCTAATCTCTTAGTGAAGAATAAACTATGGATGTGGATTCGTGACAGAACTAAATGCAGAGACAAAATGATTCATCAAGATGTTTTCTTCAAACTGGCTTATTTTACCCTTATATTAGGAGGTTTTGAGCCAAAATAATACATATTGTTGTCATGTAAAAAAATAAAAAAGCAAAAGTCTCTGCATTCCATGGATTCTCTCTTAAGTTGAAGGGCAATCGTTAATTTATTTTCCATTTTCTATTTAACTGCTGCCTCTCTGCTAGTACTTCTCTCAAAGGGTCCCAGATGACTTCCCACCTGGTAATAGCAATAGCCTATTTGCAGGGCTCTCAGGAACATTTAACTTTGAGAGATCTACTTTCTACAAATGTATGTTTCTGCATAGTTTTTCTCTGCTCTCCATTCCATATTTGCTTTCTTTTTAATCACACCACTCACTTGTTTCCCTTGTTGTCACTGTTCCCAAAGTCTTTAATCTTTTCAGTTCACTTCCGTAGCATCAACTCTCACCTACTTTGCTGACCTTTGGTTCCTAATTTTTTACAATGTTGCCAGAAGTCTGGTTAAAGCCAATTTCAACTCTCCCTGACCTATCAAAATGCTTCAATCACATTAAACCATTATACAAGGTACTTTATTAAAAAGGTTTGAGGGAGAGGCAATGTTATAATGTATATAATGGGGTGCTATGAGAATTCCCCAGCTTCCCTCTTTCAAGACTGAGGCATTTATGCCCTCAGATGCTGGCAACATTGGCATTGAAGGCCTTCTGCTAAGGGTTACATACCATCTAACTGGGGCTGTCTGTATCAGGTGACTTCCTTCACACCCCACAGGTGCTATTCCTGAAGGCACTCCTATAAACTCTCTGCAGTATAATCTCCATCTAAGAGTTTATTTTCAGTAGCTGACCCAAATAGATGTGTGCTAATGTATTTGCTGCAAAAGCAATGTAGCACCATCAAAATCCCATTCTCCTAGGATAAGAGAGTTTAAGGATTGGGTATTAAAGACCCAGTTAAAAACATTGCTAAAACAATTGCCTGTGAGCTCATATATATGATAGCAATGATAGTACTGTCAATGCTAACATAGGGCAGAGGTTCTCAAATTTTAACCTGCATCAAAATCAGAGTCTGTGAGAGTCCAGTGGTGGGTGCAGAGCCTGCATCCATTCCCGCGGCCGCCTCCTCGTCCTCCCCGTTCCTCTCACCGCTACCCTGCACTCCCTTCCCCATTATGGCTCCGTCACCCTCTCGTCCCCCACACTCAGGACAAGAACACCCTGCCTGGAACAATCCAGCAGCTTCTAGATGGCTTTGGTCATGGTCCAGCGATTGCTGGTATACCCCCAGCACCACCTCCAGTGCCTGAGCCTCGTTGTTCAACGTATAGTGGACACCAGGTAAAATGGCAGCTCATGATAGGAGTTGGAAAATGTTTGAATAACAAAGATATAGTCTAAAATATAAAAGGTATTCACCATTTGCACTTTTAGCCAAGATAGAGGCGTGGGTGGAAACATTGTGCCTTCTCGCACAACCAAGTTTAAAGACAACAAAGTTTTAGTAACAAAAACACAATAGAGGGCTTGTTAAAACACAGAAATCTGGTTCCCACATTTGAAGTGTCTGCGTCAGTATGTTTGGTGTGGAGCTTGAGAATTAGCATTTGTAACAAGTTTCCAGGTGATGCCGATACTGCTGGTCTGAGGACTACACTTTACAATTCACTGCCATGGGGTTTTGTGAAGATAAAATGAGAGAATCGCTGCAATGTGCTGAACTTTGGACATAGGAAGTGTGCAAAAATTTTAGTTGTCTTTATTGTTATGATTAAAAGAGCTATGCTTTTCCACTCCTAAACTTTGAACTGAACCTCTGTGTCTAAGACAGCTTTAGGAATTGAGAAAAGCAGAGAGGAGCAATAATATTCAAAGACCAGATGGTTGAAAATAAATTCCATGAGCCACAATGAACCAATCATAAAAAATATCATGAAAATGTTTTAAAAACAACAAGCTTAGGAACATCCTTTCTCAATGGTGTAAACATTACACCAACTGCATCTCTGACTAGGCTCCAGGCCTTGTGTATGTACTGCCATCAGCACTTCTACCTGCACTTGAACTTCTTTTCTAATTTCAAACCTATCACAGCAGGGTTTATGGATGTGGGGTCTAATTATTTTGAGCTTGACTGCTTTACCTTATTGAGAAAGACAAACTTAATAAATCAAAAATATTCTATTGGTTATTTTTGAAAATTTTATTTATTTAATTGTTGTTCAAGTACAGTTTTTTTTTACTTTTACTCCCACCCCAGCCCCCACCTAGTGCTCCCCACCTCCCTCCCATTTCCACTCCCCTTAGTTTTTGTCCATGTGTCCTTTATACTAGTTCCTGTAAATCCTTCTCCCTTTAAAAAATCATTACAAATACTACCTTTTATCCATGACAAGTGAAATAATTTCACGTATGCAATTAACTACATGCCAACTTAGAGGGCCCCTCCCTCAACTCCACCCAAAAGATGGTTCTATAAAGCTATGCCCAAGGTAATTCAATATCTATTCATTGAAGGACACATGAGGAAAGAGCAACTCAGAAAAGTAGAAATTAGTTAGCAAGGATTCTATATTCTTTTATATAGCATTTCTCTGTAGATCTGATAAAACAAAACAAATTCAAATCCAGCCAAGATTTTCTGAGCATCAGGCCTTGTGCTGAGAGCTTGTCCAAATGTATTTTGTTAATCCCCACAAAAATAAATAAATTTAATGTGATGTATTAAGGTAATAGAGGCTTGATATCATAATAGTGTGAAATAAAATCTATAGAAAACATAAAAACATCAAAAGTATCCACCTATCTCCTATTTGTAGTGAGTGATTTGATTGGTTTCAATGTCAAAATCTACACACTGACTTTCATTTTGTTCCTTTATTTTTTAATATTTTATTTATTTATTTATTTCATATTTTATTTTATTATTTTATTTATTTAATTATTTTTAAGTACAGTGTTCTGTCTATTACTCCCATCTCATCCCACCCCCCATGCTCCCCCCTCCCTTCCATTTCCACCCTTCTCAGTTGTTGTCCATGTATCCTTTATATATGTTCCTCTAAATCCCTCCCCTATTTCCCCTGAAATTCCCTCCCTTCTGGCCACTGTCAGCCTGTTCTCTATTTCAGTGTCTTTGGTTATATTTTGCTTGCTTGTTTGTTTTGTTGTTTAGCTTCCTGTTAAAGGTGAGATCATATGGTATTAGTCCTTCAACGCCTGACTTATTTATTTCTAGAAAGAGGGAAAGGGAAGGAGAAAGAGGGAGATACATCAATGTATGGTTGCCTCTCTCACATTCCCCACTGGGGACCTGGCCTGCAACCTAGGCATGTGCCCTGACTGGGAATCAAACTCAGTCAGGTTTGCAGCCTGGCACTCAATCCACTGAGCCACACCAGCCAGGGCAAGAATGTGTTTTTAAAAGGAGAGAGTAATCAGCTGCATTATGGCAGAAAATAGATCCAAAATAGTGAAAACTTAGAACTGATAATTATATCTGGCAAAAGATTATTGGTAATCTTGAAAAGGAAGCTTTGGTGGATTGATGGGGATAGAAGCCTTATCATAGTGGGTTCAAGAAAATAAGAGAAGTGAAGACAGAAATAAGAAACAGCTGCTGAGGACTTTTCTTAAAATGTCAGCAGAGAAATGGTTACAATATTCAGAGGGGAATGTGTGATGAAGAGAGAGAAATGTTATCATGTGTTTGCATTCTGAGAGGACTGATTCAGTGCTGAGGAGAAAAAATAATGATATGAGAGAAAAGGAGAACAAGTCCTGGATCAATGTCCTTGATTAAGAAGTCAAATGGAATCAAGTCACTTACTTGTAGAGGATTCAGCCTTACATAAGTAGATAAAAAGTTCATTTGTCATGACACAAGGGAAGATGTAGAATAAGGGTAAGATACAGAAGACTAAAGATGACTTTGATATAAAGATATGAATATTCCCTTTTTAATGTTTCTATTTTTCTCAGTGAAATGAGAAAAAGACCATAGAAGAATGGGAAAAGGCAGGAGGCACTGGTGGTTCATGGAAAGAGGAAAAGGCATGATAATTGCCATCTGAAAGAATTGAATTGACTTGGGAAAAAAATGGAATTCCCCAGCAGCTCAAAAGGCTCACTTGAAGTCAATACACATGTAGATTGCATCTGGTTTAGCTGGCTGGCCTAGAGACTGTCTCTAGAATGCAGGCAGAATGGACATTTTAGAATGTTGTATTTGTATCTGAGGACATGCTGTATTATTTCCTGCTTTTTGTAACCACCTTTATAAATTTCTATGACCTCTGACATTAAAGTCCACATTCTCTAGAAATGACTGTTTTCATCTTTCCTGATTGATATCACAATGCTATCCATTGTGACAAACAAGCAAGGAGAAAATAGCGTAACATTACTCTTCAGGCACCCTACCAATTCAATGAGGTCAGACACCCTTCTTATTTATTCTCCAGGAGTAAAACAAATAGCTCTGCCTGATATAAATTGACAACACTCTTCTAGGGGCCAAAGCCAATGTGTCTATACTGACACTGGTATACCTATCCATTTAATTATCTGAATATCATTAGACTCATTTATGTATGAAAAATATAATTACTTTGGTTTTAAACCTTTGATGGTTCCTCATTTTCTAAATAATAAGTTTTAAACTCATGAGTCTAGCATGGAGAGCCCTTCCAGTATGTCCTTTTCACTGATGTCTATCTCTCTCCTTCTCATACTATCTTTACCCATTCATCTTATACCACAAACCTAACTTACTAGTTGAATGCCTACCTCATCAGCTAATTTAGGCTCTGAGAGAAACAAAGTAACTCAGCTGCATTTGATAGGGAAAGCCTTAGATGACTACCTTTGACACAAAAAAACATATATAATCTCACAGACACAGGCAACAATATGGTGACTGCCAGAGGGAGAGGGAGGTTGGGGGGAGGTGGAGGTGAGCAAAGAATGGGAAATGGGGACAAAAGAAACTTTGATTGGACTAATGGGAGCATGGTGACATGTGCAGATAATGTTTTATTGATTTATAAACTTGAAACCTGTATGGTTTTGTGAACCAATGTCATCCCAACAGATTCAAGTTTTTAAAAAATCCTTGCCTTGGATTAACTAAGAGAAGAACTTCCTGCCATATGTTCCAGGGAAGCCATTCAACTCACTTTCTACATAGTATGGCTCTTAATATCTCTCTATTCTAAAATATAGCCCAAACTAAGAGAATTCCTAAAATTGACTCCCCCTTGCCAATCTCCCAACTGTGTGTCTGTGGTATTGTGATTCCATTTATTTTAATTAAATTGTATATATACACATATAAGATTATACACACACACAAAATCACATGCACATGCACACACACATATTTAGTTTTAGCATTGTGTTGGTTCAGATCCTCTAGAAAGCAAACACCAAATAGGATTAGAACCCAAAACCCTTATTGGTGAAAATGCCTATGACAAAGGGTGTGTTGCAACCACTCAAGGCTGGACAGGTTCACTTGGGATTTGGGAAGACAGAAGAATATATGTGGAGCTGTGCAATGCCTAACATGCCTTTATGGATGAGGCAATCCACACACACTGCAAGCCACGTGTTGTACTGGCAGTAAGTCCCAACTGCCTTATATACTAATTGCACACAAAATTGTCAGGGTGCCAAGATATTGTATAACACAGTCTGATGCTGCATGTGGGCCCAGTCTTAAGGCTATGGGAATGCTGCTTCTCTAAGTTGCCCAGACATCTGGGTGAGGGAGCCTGACTGACCCCATTTACCCTACACAGGGGTAAGGAATAAGAGAAAAGGAAGACAAGGAGAGTCTTTACATTTTAATATAGGCCTGAAAACTATGAAAGGAGCAAAGAAATGGAAAGATTAGGTAGAAAGAAACTAAGATGTCATCAGAGTTCTGAGAAAGCTTTGGCCAGGTCAATGGAAAACCCCACAGAAAAATATTGCCCACGAGAGAAATCCCATGTCAGGCAAGAATGGCTAAGCTGTATTATTCCTGCCATGCTGTCATTGGTGGGAACAGCATTGGGAAAGTTGCCTCATAGTAATGCTGTAGCCCATCCCAAAGATCCAACAGCTAGGGGCTGTCCACTAACAGACCTTCTAACAGAAAGTTCTCTGTTGTGGGGCCATTTGTGTGTGCACCTCCATGGCTGCCATGATCATCTGCATTATCTCTATTTCTATTTTTATTCTCTCTCTTTTACAATCATTAACTTTTATACATTAGGATCTTTACTGACACTGTTCTACCTCCCTTCTGTATCTTCTCTGCCTAGTTATCTTCTACTTAATCATGCATAATTTATCAAATAATTATTTCTTTATAATGTCTTCCATACCCCATCTCCCTTTATGTTCCTAATAATCTTGGAAATACTTCATAAAAGTGTTTATAATATTTTAGTAAGTTATTTGAATGTATTTACAGTGCTGAATTTGTAAACTCCTTTAGAGAAGGAACCATATTTTTTTTATTTTTGTATCTTCAACCCCGTGATTTCCAAACTATATGTCCAGGCCCCCCAGGGCCACAGTTAGGTCACAAGTGGTAATTTAAATTTTCATGGAAAACAGAATGACATATCATGAACTGTAACTATTTCATAGTTTGGATCTAATTACTTAATAAGCAAGACTATTAGGTTCAGGTTTGCTATAAAAATAGCTTAAGACACTAAAAACTCTGCAAACTGAGAAATTTGGGGATACTCTGTCCTAACTCCCAATAAGCACAGCACTTAAAAATAGCATATGTTAAGTAAATGACTCAGTTATTAAATTTAGATAATTTATTTTGCTTATAAGCATTTATTCAGCACATATTGTCTCTGTTCCAGCCATTGCTCTAAGAACTTCATATGCATTATGTCATTTATCCTTTCAACATTCCTATGGGGGAATTAATATTGTTATCACCATTCTAAAGAATGGGAAACTGAGATATAGGGTTAAAAAATAGGTTTTGCAAGGCCATACAACTGCAAAGTTATGGAGTTGAGATTCCAAAGTCCATTTTATTAACCACTATATTTTATGTAAATATTCCACAAAGGTTTCCAAAACACCAAGTGGTAAAGTTGATTGAAAATAATGGCAACACATTCACTTTATTGCAGAATATATAGAGCAACATTTTGAGTGTTAAATAGATGAGTTAATTATGGGATACTTCTTCATTAACTATTATTGAGGGTTTATTGTGTGCAAAATGCTATGAGGGATACAAAGATAAATAAGAAATAGTTCTGAAACTGACAATTTTGAAATATAAAGTAATTTTAATAGAGTTATATTTTTAAGACATTTTGCTATTTTGATGTCAGTATACCAGTGAACCTTTTCCCTTATACCTACATTTTTTTACAGAAGCTCTTAAAGATTTGGTTTTGTCCATTCCATTAGCTTTAGCATACTAGGATTGAAAACTTGACTGTCTGTATCAGCAATTAAATATGCCCCAGTTAGATTTCTGCAGTTTTGGACAACTTAAAGAGGATCTTTCAATCCATCTTTCCTCTTATTCCTAATTTAAGAGGGACTACTTGTTGAAAAATTAACAGCAACAGTGAACACAGAAATCCATGAACATTAGAAGTGGTTTAGCAGCAGGTAGGGAAAGTGTTATGATTCTCTTAGTTGGTAGGGTTGGGGAAAAAGAAAAAGAGTGGCTATTCACAGATGATTCCTCAGGCAACCAGCACTGGAATCACCAGAAGTGTTTTGACACGGAGTATAAGGACTCTACTACTGACCTCCAAAATCTGATTCCTGTAGAATCTGCTTTCCACATAAATCTTTTCACATTCTCTAAAATTAAAGTAGGTCAAATCCAGTATATTTGTACAAAAAATTCAGATTGAGCTATACATGTATATTCTGCAACTAATAAAGGATAAACTGTGAGCTACAAGTCTTACACTGTTCTGACAGATGGGAGAGCTAGTATCTAGTTATGATTCTAATTTTAACTTTGTATATAACATTTTAAACAAGTCACTTAACCAGTCTCAGTCTGAGATTTTATTTGAGTTAAATAGATTGATCCTTTGTTGTGTAATCTTGACCTTCTGTGATTGTATTCTATTGAGCACAGCTACAAAATAATTTAAAAGCACATTATTGGACACTGAAAAAAACAGAAAAAGTATATATATATATATATATATATATATATATATACACACACACACACACACACACACACACACATACATACAATGAACATAAAACCCTAAAAATACAGAAAAAAATTAGAAGACACCATTGAAGACACAATTTTAAGCACTGAATAAGCACATATCAAAAGTCTTCTTGAATTATGCATTAGTAAATGTAAAATCATGGATTTACTTTTATGTTGATGATTACAATACCAGCAAAAGTGGACCAGACTAAGTTAGTATCTCTCTGAAGAAAGTGGTGAATTTTACATTGTCTTATGTGGTAGATGTGATGTTATTAGTATCAGTGAAGACATAAGATGCATTGAGGAAGCCAGAACAATTTTATTATTGTGTAATCATACTTTATTGCTTAATCATACTTTAAATGCACTTAATTTTTAGATGTAGTTATGTAAGTTTGATCTGTTACACAAATATCAATGCAGTATTGGTGATGAGTTGAGAATATGCAAACACTAACTTTTTAAGTCTGAGCTGCCTATCTGTAGAACATTAAAACCATCAGGAAAAGTAAAGAACTAGCTATAGAAAGGAAATGTATACTCTTAGCTGATATTTCCCAGTGGAAACTAAGTTTTCTAATTCCCCAACTACTTTTATGGTGGTATGGGGGTTCATATAGAAACCAAGAAGTGAACCAAATTAAGCTCTTTTAGAATCTATGTTCTTAAACAGAAGGGAATTTTTGAGAGATGGATGTGGAGGAACATCTCTGAAAGCTTCATACTTTAAAAGTAGAGGCAAAAATTATAGACAAAAAATTTCAATGAACTTAAAAGCAAAAATTTCTCGAGAATTTAGAGGCAAAAAACTAAACAGTATGCTAACAAATTTAACCTATCATTATATGAAAATAATTACATACCACAAATAAGTGAGGTTTATTTTAGGGAGGTAAAGCTTATTCACTATTTGAAACTTACATGAGTATAATCTACCATATCAACAGAGTAAAGAAGCAAAATTACATCATCATATCAATGAATGTCATAAAATATTTGATAAAATTCAAAATGTATTTATGATGATAAAAAAATCTGGACTCTAGTCAAGATGCAGGCATAAGTAGACATGCTTCACATCTTCACACAACAATAAGAAGGATAACAACAATTCTTAAAACAAAAAGCAACCATAACTGCCAGAAAATTGAACTGTATCTAAGTTCAACAACCGACGAGTTAAAGAAGAAACATTCATCCAGACTGGTAGGAGGGGCGGAGAGGGCAGCCAGTGGGGAGAGGACATGCAGTCAGGTGGCAGTGGCTTGAAGAATGGGTGGACCCACATTCACATGTACCAGACAAAAACCAGGAGAGACAACTTCAGAGTGAGCAATTCCAGCCCCAGTTCAGACCACTAAGCACAGATTTCCAGCACTAGGAAAATAAAGCCCCATAATCTCTGGCTGTAAAAACCAGTGGGGGTAGCAGTTGCAGAAGACTTCTGGTCTCTCAGGAGAGTCTGTTTAAAGGGCCCACAGGGTCCTAGAAAGTACACAAATGCACCCATTTGGGGAATCAGCATCAGGGCAGCCACTAGAGGGGTGCCAGTTGCTCACAGGAAGTAGGGGAAGTGACTGAAAACAGGGTGAGAGCTAAGCAAGTAGCATTGTTTCCTCTCTGATCCCTCCTCCACATACAGCACCACAAAGCAGCAAAACAGGTTGTCCCACCCCTTACAATGTAACAGGTACACCAACATGGGGAGTCAGAGCAGCTCTACCTAACACACAGAATTACAGGGGGGCTGACAAATAAGGGAGGGAAAGATATATGGCCCAAAGGAAAGAACAAATCAAAACTCCAGAAAAATAACTAAGTGACGTGGAGAAAGCCAACCTATCAGAAACAGAGTTCAAAACATTGATATCAGTATGCTTACAGAAATTATTGAGTACAGCCACAAAATAAAGGAAGAAGTGAAAATTATATAAAGTGAAATAAAAATATATACAAAAAAACAAAGTGAAGGGAAAGGGACTGAGATTCATATCAATGATCTGGAACAGAAGGAAGAAGTAAACTCACCTGGAACAGAAAAAAGAAACAAGAATTAAAAAAAAAAAAAAAAAAAAAAAGAAGGCCCTGGCTGGTGCAGCTCAGTGGATTGAGCACAGGCTTGTGAACCAGAGGATCGCGATTCAATTCCCAGTCACGGCACATGCCTGGGTTGCAGGCCGGTTCCCTGCAGGCCAGCTCCCAGCAGGGGATGCACAAGAAGCAACCATACATTGATGTTTCTCTCCCTCTCCCCTTCCCCTCTAAAAGTAAATAAATAAATAAAATCTTTTTTTAAAAAAAGAGCCCTGACTGGTGTAGCTTAGTGAGTTGAGTGCGGGCCTGCTAACCAAAGGATCAAAATTCAGTTCCCAATCAGGGCGCATGCCTGGATTGCAGGCCAGTTCCCAGAAGGGGACGCAAGAGAGGCAACCATACATTGATATTTCTCTCCCTCTATCCTTCCCTTCCCCTCTAAAGATAAATAAATATTTTTTTAAAAAAATGAGAATGGGCATAGGAACCTCTTGGACAACTACGAAGATACCAATATTCAAATCATAGGGGTGCCAGAAGGAGAAGATGAAGACCAAGAAGTTGAAAGCTTATTTGAAAAAATAATGGAAGAAAAATTCCCTGATTTGGTGAATAGATATACACGTCAAGGAAGTCCAGAGAGTTCCAAACAAGTCAGACCCAAAGAGGGCCACACCAAGACACATCATAATTAAAATGCTAAAGGTTAAAGATAAAGAGATAATCATAAAAGCAATAAGAGAAAAGAAGAGAGTTACCTACAAAGGAGTTTCCATAGGACCATCAGGTAATTTCTCAAAAGAAACCTTGCAGGAAAGAAAGGTCTGGCAAGTACTCAAAGTCATAAAAAACAAGGACATACACCCAAAATTACTATATTTAAAAAGCTATCATTTAGAATTGAAAGACAGATAAAGGGCTTCCCAGACAAAATAAAGTTAAAGGAGTTCATCATCACCAGGCCTTTATTATGTGAAATGCTAAAAGGACTTATCTAAGAAAAAGATCAAAACTATGAATAGTAAAATGACAACAAACTCACAACTATCAACAACTGAACCTAAAATAAAACAAAATGAAACTAAGCAAACAAATACAACAGGAACAGAATCATAGAAATAGAGATCACATGGAGGATTATCAGCTGGGAGGACCAGGGGGCAGAATGGGAGAAAAGGTACAAGGAATAAGAAGCATAATTGGTAGGCACAAAATAGACAGGGAGAGGTTAACAATAGTATAGGAAATAGAGAAGCCAAAGAACTTATATGCATGACCCATGGATATGAACTAAGGGGGGATTGCTGGAGAGAATGTGGATGTCAGAAATAGGGGAACAAAGGGGAAAATAGGACAACTGTAATAGCATAATCAATAAAATATAGTTAATTTAAAAATATAGCTTCTGGTCAAGATGGTGGCATAGGCAGACATGACTCACCTCTCCACACAACTATAACGAAATTACAACTAAAATATAGAACAATCACCATTCATAGGTGTCAGAAATCAAGTTTAATGAAAGTCTGACTACTACAGAATTAGAGAAAGCACATCCATACATACTGGTAGGAGAGGTGCAGACTTAGAACAGGCTAGTCCCTCATCCACATATAGTTGGTGAAATTTTGAGAGGGATATCTCAGGATCAAGGAGTCTCAGTTCTAAACCAGGCCGCCAGCCCACAGTTCCAGTGCCAAGAAGATAAATCCCCACAACTTCTGTCTACAAAAACCAGTGGGGATCGAGTTGGTGGAAGATACTTTGGGTGCCTAAGCAGTTTTTCTTAAAGAACATGTACATGGACTTATGCATTCAGACTCACTCCCTCTGAGATCCAACACCAGAGTAGCAGCTTGAAAGTCATTAGTGGCATACAGGGAGGAACTGAAGTGTCTGGCATGAAGGCCAGAAGAGGACATTGTTCCTTTTCTTACCTCTTCCACCACAGAGCTGGTAAACTAGTGCTGTATCTGAGTCTCCATCAACTTTGCTAGATCTGTTTGACCTGCCTTGGAGATCCCCAGAGTCTCCATCCTACCAATTTTGGGGGCCCACCCAAGCTGCCTTTCAATATAAATGACTAGACTTGGCTCATGTTTTACATCTTCCTAAATCCTCTCAAAAACACAACAGCTGGCTTCAGTGAGCTCCAAGCCTTGCATTAGCAGCAGCCAGCCTAGTTTCACAGCTTGGCTTCAACTAGGCATCTCCAAGCCCAGCACAACTAGAAGCCATCTCAGATTGCTTTATACCTCAGGAAGTGTGGCCCGCGTGAAACAGATGGGGACTGACCTTGGCCTGTATCACCCAGGAAACCACAGAGCCAGCATACCAGGTGGACAGCTGCATTGGAGCTTCACCACCCTGCCCCTGCACAGCTGATCCTCCAGAGAGGGTAGAGGTTGGTGGTCAATGGTCACATACAATTCTTATAGCTGATTGGCCTGAATAAATTTCTCCCCTTGACCTGCCAACGGCAACCAAGGCTCAGCTACAAGAGGAAGATGTATTCAGCCCACATGAAAGGCACACATTGGTTACCCAGCTTGGGTGATAGAGGAGGATGTGGTACTGAACCCTACAGGATACCTACTATATTAGGCCACATTACCAAGACATGGTGAAAGCAGCTGTACACAGAAACAAATACAGAGAGACTGCTAAAGTGAGGAGACAAAGAAACATGGCCCAAATGAAAGAACAGATCAAAACTCCAGGAAAGGAGCTGAAAGAAATGGAGATAAGCCATCTATCAGATGCAGAGTTCAAAACACTGGTTATAAAGATGCTCAGGGATTTAGTGAGACCCTCAGCAGCATAAAAAAGATCCAGTCAGAAAAAAAGGATGAACTGAGTGAAATATAGTACAATTTACAGGGAGACATAGTAGAGTGGATGATGCTGAAAATCAAATAAATGATTTGAAGCATAAGAAAGACAAAAATAACCAATCAGAATAATAAGAAGAAAAAAAAATCCAAAGAAATGAGGATAGTATAAGCACCCTGTGGGACAACTTCAAGAGATCGCACATTTGCATCATAAGAGTGCCACAAGGAGAAGAGAAAGAGCAAGAAATTGAAATCTGTTAGAAAAAATAATGAAAGAAAACTTGCCTAAGTTGCTGAAGGAAATAGATATGCAACTCCAGGAAGCACAGTGAGTCCCAGACAAGATAGATGCAAAGAGGCACAATCCAAAACACATCATAATTAAATCACCAGATGTTAAAAATAAAGAGATATTCTCAAAAGCAGCAAGAGAAAAGAAGTTAGTCAACTACAGGTGAGTTCCCATAAGACTGTCAGCTGATTTCTCAAAGAAACTTTGCAGACTAGAAAGGATTGGCAAAAAATATTCAAAGTCATGAAAAGCAGGGATCTACAATAAAGATTTTTTTACCCAGCAAAGCTATCATTTAGAGTTGAAGGGTGGATAAAGACCTTCCCACATCAGAAAAACATTAAAGGAGTTCATCATCATTATTATATCATCATATAACAAATCATTATTATATGAAATGTTAAAAGGATTTATTTAAGAAAAAGTATATGAACACTATGAAGAATAAAATGGCAGTAAATACAAATCTATCAACAATTGAATCTAAAAAAAAAAGCAAACAAGATGAAAAGAGATACCTGGCTAGTGTGGCTTGGTGGCCTGTTTGATTCCCAGTTAGGGCACATGCCTGGGATGAGGGCCAGGTCCCCAGTGGGGCCACGTGAGAGGCAACCACACATTGATGTTTCTCTCCCTCTCTTTCTCCGTCCTTTCCCCTCTCTCCAAAAATAAATAGATAAATAAATAAAACCTTAAAAAAAGAACACAGACAGAATTATGGATACAGAGAGTGTTTTGATGGTTGCCAGATGGGAGGGGGGTATTCAGGAATGGGTGAAGAGATGAGGAGATTAAGAAGTACAAGTAGGTAGTTAAAGAATAGCTGTGGGGATATAAAGTACAGTATAGGAAATGGAGTCACCAAAAACATTGTATGCATGACTCATAGACATATAATTTATGGACATACAATTATATGGACTCATGGACAACCAGTGGTGGGGAGATTGCCTGAGGGAATGTGGGTTGCTGAGTACAGGGAGGAAAGAGGAAAAAATCAGGACAACTATAATAGCATAGTCAATAAAATATAATGTAAAAACATAAATAATAAATAAAATAAAATCAGTAAACATAAAAATCTTAGTACCATATTTCCTGTGTATAAGGTACACCTGTTTGCCCAAATTTTTGAGGGAAAAATAAGTATGCACATTATACATTGGCAGTACTAATTCCATATCTATATAAATATTTTAATTCTTTTATTTCTGTTTATGCATTACAAGTGTAACTCTAGAAAGCAATATGATATCTGTATGCAAAATAATACCCTTTATAATACAAAAAATAAGCATCTAAATATAAATAAATAAATATTTTGAATTAAAAAATTAAAATGAAAGATCATTTTCCTGAAAGTTTGGGCCAAAAATGTTGGTGCACATTATACATGGCAAAACAGAGGTAAATTTAGAACAGAGGGAATCTTCTTCAGATTGATAGAGAAAATTCACCAAGAAAAAAATCTATAGCTAATATTGTTCTTACAGGTGAAAGATGATGCTTTCCACCTGAGATTGCAAGCAAGGCAAGGCTGTCCACTCTTACCACTTGTATTCAATCTAGCACAGAAAGATCTTCCCACTGCAATAGGGCAAGAAAAGAAAATGAAGGTAAGCAGATTGGAAAGAAAGAAAAAGAACTATCTTTATTTTCAGATGACACCATTTGTATGTAGAAAATAGCAAGGAATCTACAAAAAAGCTGGTGGAACAATGTGAGTTCAACAATGTGAGTTGAACAATGTCAATGTTCAATGTCAATGTGAGTTCAACAATGTCACAATATGTAGGGTCAACACAAAAAAATCTGTTTTATTCTATATACTAGCAACAAACACACGGAAACTAAAATTAAAATACAATGCCACTCACAACTGAGTCAAAAATATCTAACAAAACACACACAGGATCTGTATACTGAAGATTAAAATATAGTGAAGTAAGAAATCTAAGAAGACTTAAATGAATTGACAGACATATTATGTTCATGTATTGGAATATTCACCATAGTACAGTTGTTAGGTTTCCCTCAAGTAGATACAGCTTGAATGCAATTCCTATTGAAAACCGAGCAAGGTTTTTTTTGTAGCTATAGATAAGCATATCTTAAAATTTACATGTAAAGGCAAAGAAACTAGAATAGCTATAACAATGCTGACAAAAAAGAGCAAAGCAAGAAGAATCTGAGGTTATGAATTATGATATAGCTACAGCAATCAAAACAATATGTTATTGGAGAAGAAAAACACATAGATCAGTGGAACTGGATAGGGAACACAGAAATATTACAACATAAATATGCCCAATGGCTTTTTGATCAAGATGCAAAAGTAAATTCAATGGAGAAATGATAGTTTTTTTCCAACAAACTGAGGTAGAACAATTGAATATCCATATGTGTAAAAACCCTTTGATCTAATTTCACACTGCATATAAAATTAATTTAAAATAAATCACAAATTTAAATGTAAAATATGAAACTATAAATTTTTTAAATATAATTTTTATTTAATTCTTGTTCAAGTACAGGTTTTACCCTTTGCAACATCATGGATGGAACTGGAAAGCATTATGCTGAGCGAAATAAGCCAGGCGGTGAAACTATAAATTTTTTAGAAAAAACAGGACATCTTTGGGACCTAGTTTTAAGGCAATAATCTAGTGTTTAGACATAAGACCAAACGCATATCCCATTTTTAAAAGATTAATAAATCAAACTTCATCAAAACTAAAAGGTTTTGTACTGCAAAACATGTATTATTCGAATGAAAAGACAAGCTATAGACTGGGAAAAATATTGGCAAACCATATATTTGAACATGATATTATATCTAGAATTTGTAAATAAATCTCAAAACTCAACAGTTTTCTTTTTTACAAATAATTCTATTATAAAGTAGGTTTAAAATATGAAAATATATTTCTACAAAAAGAACATGCAGATGGCAAGAAGGACATGAAAATATTCAAAATCATTATCCATTATGCACTGTTTGTGGGAATGCCGATTGTTGCACCCACTGTGGAAAATAGTATGGAGATAATTCAAAAAAATTAAAAACGGATCTTCCTGTTGACTGAGTGATCCCACTTCTGGGAATATAGCTGAAGGAACCCAGAACACTAATTTGAAAGAACATAAGCACTCCTATGTCCATTTCAATGTTATTTACAATCATCAAGATATGGAAGCAGCTGAAGTGTCCAATAGTAGATGAGTGGATAAAACATGTATCAGACATTTACACAATGGAATACTTAGTCATAAAAAAGAAGAAAATTTTACCGTTTTTGATAGTATGCATGGACCTAGAGAACATTATACTAAGTGGAATAAGCCAGTCAGAGAAAGACAAATACCATATGATTTCACTCATACGTGGAATCTAATGAACAAACTGAACTAACACAAAAAATAGACACAGATTTCATAGATAGATAACAGCTAAATGATAAGGGAGGTGAGAGGGTGGAGGGATTGAGCAAAAAGGAAAAAGGACTCATGAACATGGACAACAGTGTGGTGATTGCTGGAGAAAGGGAAGTATAAGGGTACTAAATGGTAATGGAAAAAATACAACCAAGATTCAATTTAAAAACTTACTGAAATGCTAAATGCTGGCAAGTTTGAAGAAACTGAATTTCTCACACATTGCCGGTGGAAATTTCAAATGGCACAGACATTCTTAAAAATAGTGTGGCCATTTATTATGAAACAAAACATACACTTATAAGACCAAGTAATTGTACTGTTGAGCACCGTCTCAGAAAATGAAAATAATGTGTTCACAAAAAAAATCTGTACATGAATACTCATAGAGGCTTTTGTTAATAAAGAAAATAGTAGAAACAACCCCAGTGACCTTCAATAGGTGAATGGTTGAAAAAAGTCTAGTGCACTCAATGAATCATCGCTCAGCAATAAAAAGGAACAAACTAATGATATATGCGACAAGCTGATTGGACATCAAGGCCATTGTGCTTAGTGAAAAATGTCTCAAAGTTTAAAAATGTACGATTTCATTATACAACATCCTTGAAATGACAAAGCTATAGAAATGAAGGACAAATTAGTGGTTGCCAAGAAACAGGAGCAAAAGTAGGGTAGTATGTGGATGTGAATTCAAAGTGGTAGTCTCAGTTCTTTTGTGGTAATGGAACAGTTATGTTATCTTGATTGTAGTGATGGTTATAGCAATGTATAATGGGATAAAATTAAAAAGAACTATACATACACACACATAAATGTAATATAGGTTTAAATGATAAAAACTGAGAGATATCTGTATTCCTCTTAACAGCAATCTACTAATGTCAATTTCCTGGTTTGATATTCTACTATCTATAAGCTCTAGAAGATGCCACCATTAGATGAGTGAAGGGTACATGGGACCTTTGGTAACCCTTTTTCAAACTCCCTATGTGTTTATAAGCATTCTAAAAATAAAAACAATTTAAATGTATGTGTTGTGAAAATGGACTGTTCTTGCCAAAAAAATATGCATTCTTAGTATGTCTCTGAGGCCCCAGTGTTATTCGGGCTCAGGTCCTGCTGACATTGGATGATCAAAAGATTTTTCATTATAATAGGAACTTCTAGATTCTATGCAAAATCAGCAAGTCAACTTGGAATTAGATGGTGATTTAATATCAGGGCCTTTCATAACCATTTCTTAGTCCATCTTTCCAATCTCATCTCAATCTATCCACGCACAGAACATGACATACCCCCATCCCTTGGACAGAGTATGTATTATCATACATCTGAGTCTTTTTCCTGCTCTGTTTTTCTAGGGAAGCCCTTCCCTCATTCTCCACTGGTGAAACTCCTTCTCAGATACCCTCCTTAGTTATAAGATTCCACCCTGGACAGAAAAAAAAATATTTGCTTTCTCTTTCCTAAAGTACTGACTACATTGTACTGTAGAGTTTCAATCAGTTTAAATCTGCCACTTACATTAGAGGTTACTAGTGGGAGATGGCCATATCTTACTTATTTCTAAGATACAGATTCCTGGCCATCATTGTTGATATATCTATCAATGACATCAATTTAATGTCATTAGACTAAAGATTGAGGATCTGCCGATTTTACCAACTAGCACGTGGGTGTTCTCTGTGAATTAAAAAATACAGATAATAAAGTTGGAAAAAATGGATCCCTCTCCTTTATATAGACAAACCTAAAGTGAATAGAAGTTAAAGACCCATTAATGGTATAGATTATATAAGACTTGGAACAAAAACAAGAAAAGAAAAAACTTTCATGAAGAGAAAGATGAAGATTAGTTTTACCCAATTTAAAAGGCTCATAATGTACAGGTAGGAGAAAAATGGAATCACGAAGCAGTAGGATACATAATGTTATTTTCTCATTTGAAAAATATGTAAATTGATTGTTAATTGTTGTCCCATAATAAATAGATACATTCACTTGACTCTGAGACCACCAGTTGGACCTATTGATTAACTAAATCCTCAGATGTGATTAATATTATAAAGAATTACGATACATGTTAAGAAAGAACAAGAGAAGAGAACATTTTCAACTTATGTATACCTATCCTTGAAATATATCTAAAATAAAGTTTGTTCTCACTACTATCAGTTCCACCATCCTGGCCAAGCCTGTCATTGTACTTCATGTGGGCCATGGAAATAATTTGCAACTTGTATCCTGACGTAATCTAATCATTCAGTCTATTTTTAGCTCAGGGGTCAGACCTGTTAAAATGTAGTCAATTCTTATCACTCCCTGGCTCAAAACCTTTCAAATGATTCTCATGTCTCTCAAAGAAAAGATTTTTCTATGATTTGTAGAACACTACCAGATATGTCCTAGTGTTTTCCCCTGCACTAACGCTGCTGCAGCCATGCTGACCCCTTGCTATGCCTGAAATATTCCAAACACACTCACTTATCAGAGCCTTTCTCTTTCTCCCCCAACCCAGAATGCTGTTCCCTCATACAGTTCTTTTACTGAATCTTGACTTCTTGAAGTTTGCTCAACAATCATCCTCACTCTAAAATTGCATCTCAGTACCCTGACACTTTACAGTTATTTACTTCTTCTCCCTATCATAATATCCCTATCTACCACGTCATATATTTATTCATTTACTTTGTTTTTTTACTCTCAATAAGGTGTTGTGTCATTTTCTTCATTAAAATAACTACTGGTACTTTATTTTCACTCAATGCCAGGCACTGGGATAAGGACTCTGTGTATTACCTCATTAGATTTCCACAATTGCCCTTTCAGAAAGGTAATACTACTCTCATTTTTCAAATTAGGAAAATGCTTATATCAATGGTATCCCTAGTGTATTTGAAATCTGCAGTGAATTTTTCTACTTTTCTCCAGCATATGACAAAATTGTTTTTAGTAAAAGTCACATAATAATCAAAAATAATTGTTAGTTTTTTGATTCATCCTTTAGAAACAGAAAACAATTTTAAAAGAACAAATTTGTATTTTCAAGACCAAGTGAAGTAACAAATTCTTTTTTACCTTTAAGATCACTATACTGCCCTGGCTTGTGTAGCTCAGTGGATTGAGCATGGGCCTGGGAACCAAGCAACCATGGTTTGATTCCCAGTCAGGGCACATGCCTGGGTTGCAGGCCAGTTCCCAGCAGGGGACTCACAAGAGGCAACCATACATTGATATTTCTCTCCTTCTCTCCTTCCCTTCCTCTCTAAAGATAAATAAATAAAATCTTTAAAAAAAAGATCACTATACTAACATTGTTTATTTAACATACATTATTTCAATAAAAGGATATGTAATACCCGGGGGGTGGGATGGGATGGGAGTAATAGACAGAAAACTGTACTTGAAAAATAATTAAATAAATTTTAAAAAATTTTAGAAATAAAAATAAAAAAAGAAAACCAAAAAAGAATATGTAATACCCAAGACTGGGCATGAAAATAAAACATAAAGTGAACTCAAATGATTCTGAACCTTTACTTATCCTCTCTAGAGTATGTACAAATGAATGCAGCTTAGTCTGTGTGTGTTAGTAACTGAAGGTTTTTATATTTAACTTCCACATTAATGTTCATCTTTAATGTTTGGTAAAGGATAAGTAAGAAAACCATGCTTACATATCACAAATAAGACATAAAGAGCTGTGGAAGCTGGAAACCAAAAACTCCTGGGTGGGGGTGGGGGGAAGAGAAATAAAGAGAGAGTATGTCTCTATGAAAAGATGTCAAGAGATTCATGACAGATAAGGAGTTTGAATTGGGCCTTCGAATATAGCACACTCTTGTGCAATCTGTTCACAAGTCCTCAATATGCAGGGCAATCTCTGTCATCCCTGGGCAGAGACTGATCAAAGGATTATACATTTGGTATAGGAGTATAAGAGGCCCTGAGAGAGGTTGCTTAAAATCACTACCATCCCAATTCAAGTTACAACACTATCCACTACAGTACACCATTTTCTGGTCTGGGGAAAGTAGCAGAAGTGAGGAAATATGTGACAAGAAACAATGATTTGTATGTGTAATCAGAGCCTGGGTAAGAAGGAAATAAAAATAAGTTTTATGATACCCTTGTAAATACTCGTTTACCTGTTTACACCATGGGAATCTCTCTCTTTTCTTTGCTTTTGCCTTTGAATTCCATCCACTTTTCTATTTATTACCTACTAGTAGCCCCCAGAATATAGTTTGGGCCATCCCCTGGTAAGTCCTACAGTATTGCCTTCTCCAGGGTTTAAATCAGACTTGGCTATACTAGGTACCAACTTTATCACCAATGCTATTTCTTCTGTATGCTTCATAATGCAGATCTATTTTATTCCATGTCACACAAGCTTTATTGTATTTCTTTGATGCATATCATAAAAGGAACTAGACATTTATTTGCCCTTCTACTCTGAAGTCAGTATTAAATTGACGTATCTCTTTCTTCACTGTCATTGTACTTTGCATTTAAAAGAAGACTAGTCTACATCAAAAACCAAAGCAAACATTACTTGTTTCAAAAATACTATTTGACCCTGAGCATAATATATTTTGTGGTCAGCTTTATCTCATGTTATTTACTCCCCAATACAGTAATGAATAATTTTGTCAGTTAAATAGAGGCTTGTGATATAATATTTTTAAAGTAGAGGCCACTGCTATTTGGTCTTTTCATGAGCCTGCACCTGTGACACTATTTTCATACTCACCAGAAATAAAAAACAATGCTACTTCTCAGGGCAGTTTTGCCATGTTAGCATGTCCCAGCAGCCAGAGAAAGGTGTGATGTCAATAAACAGGCAGAGAAAAAATTATGATTATAGTGTAAATTGTATATTTTATAAATATATGAAGTCTGTCCAGAAGTTATCAACCATATACTATGAAAAATAGAAGTATTTATTGAAGAATATACAACATAAAAGAAACATTGTACATAGGACAATGATGCCTCAGTCCCCTTCAAAGTAGGAACCTTGGGACTTCAAACAGCTCTCCCAGTCACCATCAACTGCCCTACTGTATTTTCATGAATCTCATCAATGGTCTGAAATCTCTTCCCTTTCAAATGTGATTTTACTTTTGGGAAATCATTCATTAAAGAAATATTTACTGAGGATCCATTTGTGCAAAAAACTGTGTTAGGTGCTGAGGATCACTGGTGAGCACAACAAACATGATCCTTGTTCTTATGTAGATTACTCTTAATTAATCAACAAATCATATAAATATATAATCAAAATTTATGACAAATCAGTACTGTGGAAAAAGTATAGGTTGATTTAAAAGAATATAACAGAGGTACCTGATGTCAAAGATAAACAGAAAAGTGTTCCTTAAAGTAAGCTTTAGGCTATAATAATGTGAATGACAAAGTATTTTTAACTTATAAAATATTTTAATTGTAAATTACTTTATATTAGTCATATTTTTTGGTTTTGTTTTCACCATGTCATTTAAAATGCTCAACAAGTAATAATACATAAACCAGAAACAATTATACATGAACCAGAGAAAACTAGAGACAATGTATTATCTTTCAGCTTAAATATTACAAAACTGAGCCTTAAGTTTATAAAATTGCTTTTATTTATTTTATTTTTTATTATTTTTTAAATATTTTATTTATTTATTTATCTTTAGAGGAGAGGGAGAGGGAGAGAAACATCAATGTATGGTTGCCTTTCGTGCATCCCCTGCTGGAAGTTGGCCTGCAGGGAACCGGCCTGCAACCCAGGCATGTGCCCTGACTGGGAATCGAACCGCGGTTCTCTGGTTTGCAGGCCCACGCTCTGTCCACTGAGCTACACCAGCCAGGGCAAATTGCTTTTAGGATCTATTCCAATATGTGGCCAAATAATTACAGAATATCTTCTAAACATTAAAGCCATAAAAGTTAAGAGGTTTGAAGTATACCTTTAGTTTTCAAAACTAGAGCTTTAATATGAGCCATCAAATGCCACAGCCAGAACTGCTCATTCAAGATTAATCTGGATTTCTTCAAGATATGATGTTATTTATCAATTGTATATATAATTCAGTGTAATACATACATGTGGAAAACAGTAACAATTTACTGTAGACGAACAGCATCAGCACAAGCTGAGAGCACTTAGAAGACATGTTTATAATCACTGCATTTAACAGCAACTTGCTAAACATGAAAACTACAAAACTATCTTACTTTTTGAATCAAATGAAACCTATAGAAGTTAATTTTCCATTAATTTACTCAGTGAGAATTTATGGAGTGAGTATAGAAGGCACTGTATTAAATGGTTAATGATCAATCCACATCCCAGCTTTTTTGATGAACAATACTGTCTACATTAGGAAGATGTTACTGGGATGCCACTGACAAGAACCTTCTCTTCACATTCAGTGGCCCATTTTAAAGTTCTGTACTTGTTAGAGTCACCAATAAATACAGGCATTCTGGAGTCTCTGGGGGTGGGGTGGGGATTTTCAGGTGAGGTGGGAAGTCATTTCTCTAAACCACTATGAATTGAGAGGGAGCCATTGACAAACTATTTTGCTACTGTGCATGCTTGTAAGATGAGGTATCATTAGGAAAAGCCACTTAAAGCTGTTGCAGCTGTGTTATATAAAAAGTGGGAACAGTTTAATAGAAAATGTCATCCTTTGCAGAATGTTGATTGCTTATTTTTTTTCCACAAAGCCTTCTCATCAGAGGGGCTCCAGCAGCTGTAAGAAAGCATCCTGTCACTGATGTTCCTAGACGTCCTGGTGTACAAAGCTTTCCATGTGCTGTTTGGCATCCAAAATGTCCTGCTTTCTTTTCTTTTTTTATCTTCATACTCAAGTATGGAATATGGATTGTTTTATGCTTGTAAAGATGATGCAAGGACTGGTTGTTTGGCATTAGAATTTCAATGTAAAAAAAATAAAACATCTGTTGAAGCTATTAAGCACTGTTTTTCTGTATTCTGGATCAAGGAACCCTAAAGTTATAACATTCTAAAATTCTATAATGTTAAAGATTTCTCTTTAACAGATGGCAGTCATTACAGGTTATGTAAGGCATAATTCTTCAAAGGCTTAGATGAAAATTTGTCCCATGCAAAAAAAAAGTGATTTGATGAAAAGGCAAGGTCAAATATTTTTTAATCATATTACAATTCTCTGACATGAAAGATCTATTTTCTCATAATTAGTTTTAGAAAGGTGACTTGGTCATGCATTTTAAACCATACAAATCATTGGGCTTTGGAAATTGAATAGCCACGTGTCTCCACTAAGTTTAAAATAGTTTCATAACTCTTGGCAAATGTTTTACATCCAACAACTTAGAGTGTATTAGTACTAAGAAGATGATAGTTTATGCTATTTTGGCGTACAAAATGCTGCAAACTAAATATATCATGCACTGCTACAGCCCCAAATAATTGTCAGTGCTATGCACATAATGGGTATTCATTTGTTCATTAATTCATTCATTCTATAAATTATTAAGTATCTCTCATGTCTTAGGTACTGAAACCGGAAAAGTCAGTATTAGTGTTATCTGTCACCACCAGAACCAAAAAGAAGAAACAAGGATTAAATTTTTATGGGCACTTTATTCAGATGGCTGGCAATCTGAGAAGACAGTGGCTTATGTACACTAAAGGACCATTTTACATTTTATCTCAAGCTGAACTCTTTTTCCTGGATTTTTAAAAATTTTAATTGTTGTTCAGTTACAGTTTTCTGCCTTTTACCCCCATCCCAGCCTACCCCCCAGACCTCTCCACCTCCCTCCCATCTCCACCCCACTCCTTTATACTACTTCCTACAAACCCTCCCCCCGCTTCCCCTGAAATTCCCTCCCCCCTCTTTTCTAGTCACTGTCAGCCTGTTCTCAATTTCAGTGTCTTTGGTTATATTTTGCTTATTTGTTTGTTTCATTGATCAGATTACTGTTAAAGGTGAGATCATATGGTATTTGCCTTTCACCACCTGACTTATTTAGTTTAGCATAATGCTTTCCAGTTCCATCCATGCTGTTGTGAAGGGTCAGGGCTTTTTTATAAGGAAAAGAAAAGTGTAAGTAAAAGGTTTGGAATTCAGAGAAAAAAGTAGATAAGTGGTTTGGAATTCAGGGGAAATTTTAGTCAGATAAAACCTAAAGTCCACCCTGGCTGTTGTAGCTCAGTGGATTGAGCATGGGCCTGTGAACCAGACAATCGCGGTTTGATTCCCAGTCAGGGCACATGCCTGGGTTGCAAGCCAGTTCCCATCAGGGGACTCATGACAGGCAACCATACATTGGTATTTCTCTCCTTCTCTCCTTCCCTTCCTCTCTAAAGATAAAAAAATAAAATCTAAAAAAAAACCCTAAAGTTCAGTAATTTACCTAGCATCCTTTGATCTGTTGGCAGGTGATTCTTTATCTGTGCTCTGGGCTGCAAATGAATCTTTCTGAAGCACAATGTCTCAGATACCATCTGAATTGCTTGCAGTCCTTCTGGGGCACAAAGGTCAAATTTGCTTGTTGGTCTCCTGGAGTCAGGAGGGGTCATACCTCCAGTTCCTGAAACAATAGCTTTTTTACATGCATTAATTACTAAGCTTATTAACTATAACTTAAAGCTAAATATTTTCCCAAATCTCAGGTTACCCCATAAGTACTGATCTAGGTACTAAAGATAGAACCATGGACAAAAGAGACAAAAATATATTTTCTCATAGAGCATACCACCTCTTGAAATGCACACACACACACACACACACACACACACACACACACCTTCCACTATTGGGCCTCTGATGAGAACCTACTCCTGATTGACACACTGACTACAACTTTGTAGACCTTAAGCAGAGGACCCAGCTAAGCTGTGCCTGGACTCCTTCCTGGCCCACAGAAACTTTGAGATAATAAATATGTGTTGTTTTTACATAATTAAATTCACACAACATTGTTATATGGGAAAAATTAACATAAACAGAATTATCTTGCTTTGGGATCACGGAGATAACTATCACTCTTTACAATAAAATACCTCAAAATCATTTGTTGATAAATCAGTTGTCTCCTGTGAAGAAATGTTTTCAAAAGCATTTCATCATTGGGTCAAATAATTGCTTTGTGTTAATTGTTGCTACACAAGTCTTTGTGCCCTGCACTACCTGCTGAAATGAACCAAGCACATAGAACCAACCTTGCCTTTACTGAATGAAATTATGTATAATCTAACCTATGGTGGCCCAATTTCTGCTCCACACTCTATAAACCAGGAAAGTAGGCCCACCTAAATAGCTTAAGGATAATTGTGCTTAATGAGTATAGACCAATTTAGCAAGAGCTTTTATTAAAGTCACCTGTCATAGTCCTCACCCTAAGTGAGAGAATAATTTTACAATGAGAAACTGAGACTAAGAAAATTTAAAAACTAAAATCATATCATTAAGTGGCAGAGGTTGGACTCAAGCTACCAAATGTCATCAGAAAGATAGTGCATTATTCATTTTACTGTCATAGCTCTCTGTATGGGAAACTGACTGCTCTTTCTCTGCAGTCTGCCCTTAGCCAACATAGCCTTTCAAAGCTGACTCAAAGCTGAGGCAACTCCTCCCTCACTCCTTCACAGAAGCTTAAGCAAGCATCAATGCTCTCCTTCCAATTAAAAATAAGTGCAGGCTACATGTTAACAAAAGAAAATGAACAAACTGTAGCATCACCCCCTGAACGTAACTGATTAGTCAAAACTATTAGCGATGTTCCAAACACTATGCTGAGTATTGGAACAGAAAAATGAGTAAGAACCATTTCCTCCCCACTCCTCCTGTACACACTACTACCACCACCACCAGCTACTTTTAGTCTGAGAGACAGAGACTTACATTATTTCAATTGGTATGATGAACATTCACTGTAAGACAAAGATGGATGAATGACACTACCCATGGTTTTCGCAGAAGTGTTCTGACAGAAAAGGCTTTAGTAAAGCTGCAAAGATAAGCAAAGTTTCAATTATGTATTCCAGGCAGAAGAAATTGGTATGCAGGTTATGGAAGCCAGAAGCAATTTGCAGTATACAAGAATGCTCAGCAGTTGAGTGTTAATAATAAATGAAACATGGAGCATGAAGTAGCCAGAGAGTTAATAATAAAATAAAATTGTGGCTTAAATTGCATGTGTGCCTTTCATATATCAGGCTCTGTGGTAAGAACCATAGTCACAGACAATAATTTAATTCTAACACAAATGAGGTGAGTACTATTACCATGTCCATTTTTCATGTGAGGAAACAGACTAAAAATGTTAAGTAACTCAACACAGATTTCTACAGCTAATAATTGGCAGCGTTGACATTTGAACCCATGTGATTCCAAACTCTTAATCAGATCTCAACTGCTCTTCTACATAGGAGGCAGGGCTGAAGAACATTGTACTTATCTAGTAAATAGCAAGGGTCATAAAACTTTTTTAAATAAAGGCAGATCATAAATAGTTCAAGCTTTGTGAGCCATGTGGTCTGTATTGCAATGTTACTCAGCTCTGTTGTAGTGAGAAAGCAGCCATGGATAGTACATAAATGAATGAGCATGGCTGTATGCCAATAAAACTTTGCTTACACAAACAGGTGTTACAAAGAATTTGATCAGTAGGCCATAATTTGACAACTCATGATGACTAAGAAACCATTAAAATAAATCATTAAGCAAGGAATGAATGTGATTGGTTTTGAACAGCACTGCTCTAACAGTCTGGTCCATGCCAGAAACATCCTCGGGCCATCTCAGTTTAGATGAAATGGCTGCTTCTCACAAGGGTTAGCAACCGAGTCTTTCTCTCCTCATATTTTCACTTCTCATATATTTTTATCCTTTTATTCCACAAATATTTATTGAAGTCCAGCCATAATCCAAACACTCTTTAGGCACTAGGAATATAATAACAAATAAAAAGAAAGTTACTTCTTTCATAATGCTTATATTCTAGTAGGAGGAACACACACACACACAAGTAAATGGATACAATATGTGAGACTGCATCAAACTGAAAACCATCTGCATGGCTAAAGGTAACATCAACAAAATAAAAAAGTAAGCAACCATATGGGAAAACATATTTGCCAATGATGCCTTGGAGAAGGGTTTGATCTCCTAAATATATAAAGAACTCACACAACTCCACACCAGGAAGACAAGCAATCCAATTAAAAAATGGGCAAAGGACCTGAACAGATGCTTCTCCAAGGACGACATTCAGAGAGCCCATAGACACATTAAAAAAAGCTTAATATCACTAGGGATCAGAGAGATGAAAATTAAAATCACAATGAGATACCACTTTACACCCATCAGAATGGTCATAACTAATAAATCAACAAACAAGTGCTGGTGAAATTGTGGAGAAGAAGAAACCCTAGTATACTGTTGGTGGGAATGCAGGCTAGTACAGCCACTGTGGAAAACAGTATGGAATTTCCTCAAAAACCTAAAGATAGGACTGTCTTTCAATCCAGTGATCCCACTGCTGGGACTATACCCTGAGAATCCTGAAATGCCAATTCAAAAGAACCTATGCACCCCAATGTTCATAGCAGCATTATTTACAATAGCCAAGTACTGGAAACAGCTTAAGTACCCATCAGTGAATGAATGGGTCAAAAAACTATGGTACATTGGCATAATGGAATTCTATGCAGCAGAAAGAAAGAAGGAGCTCCTACCCTTCATGAAAGCATAGATGGAACTGGAGAGCATTGTGCGAAGTGAATAAACCAGGCAATGAAAGACAAATACCATATGATCTGACCTATAAGTGGAACCTAATCAACAAAATAAACACATGAGCAAAATAGAACCAGAGACTTGGAAATAAAGAACAAACTGGCAGTAACAATAGGGAAGCAGTAGGGGGATAATAGGGGAAAGAAGGGGGAGGAACAAGCAAAGGAACACAAATAGAGGACTCATGGGCACAGACAATTGATTATGGGAGTGGGGGGCTGGGTAGGGATGAGAAATAGGGAAAAAGGTAGAACAACTGTAACTGAACAATAATAAATAAAAAAAGAAATAGTTTTAGTCTCAGGTATAAGATTAAGTCTGGACCTAAATTAAGCTAAGGTTTACTTCTGTTTAGTGTTATTGCTTCTTATAACATTAGAATTGCCATTATACATAGCTGTCCTGTTCCTTTTGAGTTGAAATTACTATTTGGATAAATGTTCTGCTCAGAAACAAAAGTAACCTTTGACAATGATTACATCTTTCCCTAATGTTTTGTAAGAGTTACATGTAAAAGCTAAGTTCGTGTCACAGTAGAGGAAAAACTAGAAATTACTGTTTGTTTTGAAGTTCATACATAGGTTAAGCTTTAAGTTTCTTGAATTTGTACTAGGTAACTAATGTTAACTCGGTGTTCGTCAATAAGTACAGGTCAAGAATATGTACATTCTTGAGGAGTTACTAAAATACATGGTTACATGTATAAAACAGTCAACAGATTCATGTGATTATGTCAGTTTTGAAATAGAATAAGCTTCTTGCCTGTAGGGGACTGGTTTGTCTTGGCCTGGCAAATGTGACTCAGCTCTGTATGGAAAACCTACAGATGTGAAGTGGTGGGCAGGAGCTAGATCTTCAAACCAAGTTTTCCAGTGGGAATCAGGCCTAGAAAATGCATACAGATTGTTATGGCTTGCTCTTGCTAAAACCCCATCACTCTGGTCTAAAACAACAAATATGTATTGTCTATCTTTAAGGTAATATCCAAAGCCTGTATTAGAGTTCTCCCAAGGACAGAACTAATTAGCTCATCATCATTCCCCTCTGCATGTTATTTTCATTTTCTTGATTGTACCTAGAATGTAGACAATAATATTCTATGTGATAGATAATAAATCTTTCTATGATGTAAGAGCCCAGGAAAACAATAAAAGCCTGTCTAGGCAAGGGTCAGGGTGCTCCCCTCTGGAGGGAGTGGCCGAGGCACATACGCACTCTCCACCTGAGAGAATAGTCGTGTCTGTTCCCTTTTTCCACACAGGATTGTTGTCGCCTGTGCATTCCACAACAGGCAGACTATACGGGCCAGGGTCTGCAACACTTGCCTGCAGATTTCTGTAATATAGTCTTTCAAGCAAAAAAGTGTATCCCAGTGATGTCTTGCATGTACAGTATACTACATGACTTGTACTCTACAGGTTTATGAATCTGAAAGTAAATATGTCTCAACCAGTTCACTGAAGTTGTCAATGAGATTTTCCTTCTAAAAAACTCTAGTGATCTCTTTGAACATTCCTAAGTGTAATATATACAAATCAGGTTTTCTGCAAACTCTTCAAGAGAGATTATAATCTACTTATACAAACTCATCTCAGTATGTGAGGAATATTTATGATTTCTGACATCATAAAAGCTGTTAAATGAAAAAAATAGGTACAATATGTTAGTGTATGGGTTCAGAAAGATTCACCCTAAAATCTACCTCTTTGATATGCATATTGTTTTGATCTAAAAGCAAAGAAGACACTGGGCTTAAGAGAAACTTCTGCCCCACCCCCAAATACCTAGAAGAATTTGAAATAAAGACCTTGCCCATATTAAGAGATTATCAAAGATAATACTTTTAATCTGTCTATAGGACAAGGCAGACTTATAATGCCAGAACATCTGCTCTTCTTATTGTCCTGCAATGACTTTCCTCCCCTCTAAAATCAATAGGGTTATCCTTAGCCCAGAATGTCATGTATACCTCATTTTCACTTTCTGTCTGTGAACCTCTGAGGTACATGGGGTCTCTGAATCTCTCATGTGTGTGGGATTCCCACAAATATGCATGTAATTAAATGTGGTCATATTCTCTAGCTACTATGTTTCATGCTTGTTTGATTATTAGATCAGCTGAAAAAACTTTATAGTTGGAGAAAATGTTTTCCTCTTCCACATTAGGTTATGATAGGTGCTGTGGAGAAAAGCGAGTCAGCAATGGGTAGCACCATGAAGGCCAATTTCACATGAAGTAGTTAGAAATACCACTTTGATTATGTCACATTTAAACAAAGATTTGAAGGAATAAGAGATGCCTTCTATTTCTGAGTATTGACTTTGTATTCTGCTGTTTTGCCAAATTTACTTATTAGGTCAAGTAGTTTTTTGGTGGAGTCTACAAGGTGTTCTAGGTACACTGTCATGTATTGTGCAAACAATGACAGTTGTGCTTCCTACTTTTCAATTTGTATGCCTTTTATTTCTTCTTGTCTGATTGCTATGGCTAGTAATTGCAATACTATGTTGACTAGAAGTGGAGGAAGCAGACTCTTTGTCTTCTTCCTCATCTTAGTGGGAAACTTTTTAGTTTTTGTCCATTGAATATGACTTTGGCTATAGGTTTTTCATATATGGTCTTTATTATGTTGAAATATGCTCCCTCTACTCAGACCTTGCTGAATACTTTTATCATACATTGGTACTGTACCTTATCAAATGCTTTTTCTGATCTATTAATATGATCATGTGATTTTTGCCTTTTTCTTGTTTATGTGATGTATTACATTTATTGATTTGTGAATATTGTACAATCCTTGCATCCCTAGGATGAAAGGACTTGATCCTTTGGTCTCACTTGATCATGGTGTATGACCTTTTTACTGTATTTCTGGGTGAAGTTTGCCAATATTTTGTTGAAGATTTTAGCGTCTATGTTCATCACTGATGCTGGCCTGTACTTTTCTTTCATTGTTGTGTCTTTGCCTGGCATGGGAATTACAATGATGCTGGCCTCAGAAAAAGAGTTTGGGAGTTTTCCCTCTTCTTGGAGATTTTGGAATAGCTTTAGAAGGATAGGGGTTAGCTCTTCCTTAAATGCTCCCCCCCCCCGCATTTCTCCCCTTTAGTTCATGTCCATGGGTATATATAGAAGTTTTTTGGCTTCTACATTTCCTATATTATTCTTATCCCCCATCTATCTTCTACCTATTATTTATGCCACTTATTTCCTCTACCTTTTCCTCCTCTCTCCCCACCCACTCCCCTGCTGAGAGCCCTCCATGTGATCTCCATTTCTGTGATTCTGTTCCTGTTCTAGTTGTTTGCTTAGTTTGTTTTTGTTTTAGGTTCAGCTGTTAATAATTGTGAGTTTGTTGTCATTTTACTATTTATATTTTTCATATTCTTTTTCTTAGATAAATTCCCTTTAACATTTCATATAATAAGGGCTTGGTGATGATGGACTCTTTTAACTAGACCTTTTCTGGAAAGCACTTTATCTCCCCTTCCATTCTAAATAAAAGCTTTGCTGGATAGAGTCATCTTGGATGTAGGTCTCTGCCTTTCATGACTTCAAATACTTCTTTCCCATCCCTTCTTGCCTGCAAGGTTTCTTTTGAGAAACCAGCTGACAGTTTTATGGACACTCCTTTGTAGGCAACCATCTCTTTTTCTCTTGCTGCTTTTAAGATTCTCTCCTCTGCTGTGAGGGAACTGCCATGTCACCGTATCTATAAAAAAATGATTCTCTCCTTATCTTTAATCTTGGATAATGTAATTATGATGTGCCTTGGTAATTATGATGTCCCTTCTTGGGTCCAACGTCTTTGGGAACCTCTGAGCTTCCTGGACTTCCTAGAAGTCTATTTCCTTTGCCAAATTGGGGAAATTCTCCTTCATTATTTGTTCAAATAAGTTTTCAATTTCTTGTTCTTCCCCTTCTTCTTCTGGCATCCCTATAATTCAGATGTTGGAATGTTTAAAGATGTCCTGGAGGTTCTTAAGCTTCTCCTCATTTTTTAAAAAAATTCTTGTTTCTTCATTCTGTTCTCCTTTGTGAACACCAAAGGCTCTGCTCCTTACTATGTAGCAGGGGTGCTGAGACAAAAGAAAATGGCCAAATAAAAGAACAGATCAAAGCTCCAGAAAAAAATACAACCAAGTGACAAAGAGTTAGCTAGCCTATCAGATGCACAGTTTAATATGCTGGTAATCAGGAAGCTCATAGAATTACTTGAATATGAGCACAAATTAGATGAAAAAATCAAGGCTGTGCTAAGTGAAATAAAGGAAAATGTACAGGGAACTAACAGTGATGGGAAGGAAATTGGAACTCTTCCTTAAATGTTTTGTAAAATTTCCCTGTGAAACCATCCTCTCCAGGGCTTTTGTGTGATGGGAGTTTTTTTATTACTGCTACAATTTTACCAGCTGTTACCAGTCTGTTCTGGATTTCTGCTTCTTGTTCATTCAGTTTTGGAAGATTATATTTTTCTAGAAATTTGTCCATTTCACCCAGCTTTTCAAATTTTTTGACATATAGTTGCTTATAGTAATATCTTACAATACTTTGTATATCTGTGGTATAAGTTGTAATCTCTACTCTTTAATTTCTGACTGTGTTTATTTGGGTCCTCTTTGTCTTTTTTTTTCCTTAATGAGTCATCTTAAAGGCATGTAAATTTTGTTTATCTTTTCAGAGAACCAGCTCCTGGATTTATGAATCCTTAGAATTGTTCTTTTAGTTTCTAAGTTATTTAATTCTGCTCTGATCTTGGTTATTTCTTCCCTTCTACTTGCTCTGGGCTGTTTTTGTTGTTCTTGGAATTCTTGTAGATGTAGAGTTAGGTTGTTTTTTTGAAATGTTTCTATCTTTTTATAATGTGCCTGTCTCTTTATGAAAATCTTTCAAAGTATTGCCTGCACTGTGTCCCATAATTTTTGGACTGTTATGAGTTCATTTTATTTGTTTCTAGAAACTTTCTGATTTCTTCCTTGATCTCATTCTTGACCTATTCATTGTTTGTTTGTTTGCTTGCTTGCTTGTTTGTTTGTTGGTGGGGGGAATAGCAGGATACGTCTTTTATTTTTTAAGTATTTATTGATTATGCTATTACAGTTTTCCCATATTTTTCCTCTATGACCCCTCTGCCCTTCATCCGTGAACCTTCCAGCATTGCATTCTTAGCTAATGTCCATGGGTTTTACATATAAGTTCTTTAAATTCTCTGTTTCCTATACCATTTTTACCATTCCCTGTCTATTTTATGCCTACCAAGTATGCTTCTTCTTCCCTGTACCTTTCCCCCTTATTTCTCCCTTCCCCTCCTCACTGAAATCCCTCCATGTGATGTCCATTTTTCTGATTCTGTTCTTGTTTTAGTTGTTTGCTTAGTTTTTGTTTTTGTTGTTTTTTCTTTTTAAAATGCATTTGTTGACAGTTGTGAGCTTGTTGTCATTTTACTGTTCATATTTTTCATATTCTTTTTCTTAGATAAATTCCTTTAACATTTCATATAATAAGGGCTTGGTGATGATGAACCCCTTTAACTTGACCTTACCTGGGAAGCACTTTATCTGCCCTTTAACATTTTATATAATAAAGGCTTGGTGATGATGAATGCCTTTAACTTGACCTTATCTGGGAATCACTTTATCTGCCCTTCCATTATAATAGAAAGTTTTGCTGAATAGAGTAATCTTGGATGTAGGTCCTTGCCTCTCATGACTTTGAATACTTCTTGCCAGCCCCTTTTTGCCTGTAACGTTTCTTTTGAGATATCAGCTGATAGTCTCATGGGAACTCCTTTGTAGGTAACTCTCTCCTTTCCTCTTGCTGCTTTTAAGACTAACTCTTTATCTTTAATCTTGGGTAACTTAATAATGATGTGCCTTGGTGTGTTCCTCTTTGGGTTCAACTTCTTTGCGACTCTCTGGACTTCCTGGAAGTCTATTTCCTTTGCCATATTGGGGAAGTTTTTCTTCATTATTTTTTTCAAATAGGTTTTCAATTTTTTGCTTGTGTTCTTCTTCTTCTGGCACCCATATAATTTGGATATTATATTATATAATAGTCCCACACAGAAGGAACAATGCAGGTTTCCTGCTCAGCTCTAGCCCACTTTCCAACAAACTCTCACGTGAGACTGGGAGTTTCTACCTCCAGACAACTACAGCAGTTGTCATGGGGGGAGGAAGTTTCCCCTTACATCAGCTCTGAGTCTCAGTTTCTTCTTAAGTCAGCTCTGCCTCTGCAGTCTACTGTCGCACCATGGTTTCTTTCAGCCAGCCCCACCTGCATGGTACTGCCTTGCAGTGGGTTCTTTCCATCCACCCTTCTAACTAGTCTGATTGTTCTGTTTGTTTCTTTAATTCTGTGGTTTTCAGAGTTCCATGCAGTTTGGTTTTATGACACTGCTGGTTGTTTATTGATTTTAGATTGGTTGTTATCTTCCTCTTGGTTGTGCAAGGAAGAGGAGGGTTTCTACCTATGCCCTCATCTTGGCCAGAATTCTCCCCATTCATTGTTTAATAGCATTCTATTCAGTCTCCATGCATTTGAGTGTTTTTGAATTATTTCCTTGATGTTGGTTTCTAGTTTCAAGCCCTTATGGCCTGAAAAGATGCTTGATATAATTTCAATTTCATTGAGATTGTTGAGGCTTGTTTTGTGTCCTCTCATGTGTTCTATCTTTGAAAATATTCCATGTGAATTTGAAAAGAATGTGTGTTTTGATTATTTGGAATGAAAGATTCTATATATATCAGTTAATTCCATTTAATCCAGGGCATTGTTAAATACCACAATATCTTTGTAGATATTTTGTTTGGAAGACCTTCCCATTGTTAACAGTGGGGTGTTAAAATTCCCTACTATAATTGTGTTGCTGTTTGTATCTTTTTTGAAGTCCTCCAATAATTTCCTTACATATTTGGGTGCTCTTTTGATGGGGGTACATAATGTGTTTGTATTATTTATGTCTTCTGAATAGATTATTCCTTCAAGTATTATGAAGTGTCCTTCAGTTTCTCTTTATGGTCTTTGTTTTGAAGTCTACTTTCTAAGATATAAGTATTCTTACTCTATTTTTTTCTTGTCCATTTCTTGTAATATATTTTCCAACCCTTCAGTTTCAGTCCTTGTAAGATTTTTGTTCTGATGTGGGTTTCTTATAGGCAGCATAGATGTAGGTCATGTTTTCTTATCCATTCTGCTACCCTGTGTCTTTTGATTGTAACATTTAATCCATTTGCATTTAAGGTTATTATTGATAGACACTTATTTGTTGACATTTTGCCCCCTTTATATTTGTGTTCTTCTGTCTCTCATTGTTTATATTCTTCTTCTTAAAGCAGTTTCTTTAGCATATCTTACAATGCTCATTTTGTGGAGGTGTACTCTTTTAGCCTTCTTGTGTCTGAGAAGCTCCTTGCTTAGCCTTCCATTTTAATTAAGAGCCTTTCTAGATAGAGTAGTTTTGGTTGCAGGGCTTTGCTTTTCATTACTTGGAATATTTCTTACCATTCCCTTATGGCTTGTAATGTTTCTGTTGAGAATTCAGCTGCTAGTCCTATGCGGGCCCTTTGTATATTACTTCCTATTTCTCCCTTGCTACCTTTAAGATTCTCTCTTTGTCTTGGAATTTTGCCATTTTAATTATTTTTTGTACTATTTTTTAATATTATTCTTATTTAAATAAATTTTATTTAATTCTTGTTCAAGTACAGCTTTCTGTCTTATATTCCCACCCCTGCCAGCCCCCCACGCCATGCTCCCCACCTGCTGCCCTATCCCAACCCCCACCCTTAGTTATTGTCCATGTGTCCTTTATACTTGTTCATGTGAGTCCTTCCCCTTTTTACCTATGATTCTCTCCCCACTCCCCTCTGGACCCTGTCAGCCTGTTCCGTAACTGAGTGTCATTTGTCATATTTTGCTTCCTTGTTTGTTTTGTTTAGATCCCTGTTAACGGTGATATCATATGATATTTGTCTTTCGCCGCCTGGCTTATTTCGATCAGCATAATGCTTTCCAGTTCTATCCATAATGTCGAAAGGGTAGTAGCTCCTTCTTCCTTTCTGCAGCATAGAATTCCATTGTGTAAATGTACCATAGTTTTTTGATCCAGTTATTGACCAATGGACATCTAGGTTCCTTCCAACTCTTGGCTATCGTGAATTGTGCTGCTATGAACATTGCGGTGCATAGGTTCTTTTGGATTGGTGTTTCAGGATTCTTAGGATATACTCTTAATAGTGGAATTGCTGGGTCAAAAGGCATGTTCATTTTTAGTTTTCTTAGAAAATTCCATACTGTTTTCATAGTGGCTGTACCAGTCTTCAATCCCACCAAGAGTGAACTAGGGTCCCCTTTTCCCCACAACCTCTCCAGCACTTGTTGTTTGTTTCTTTGTTTATGATAGCCATTCTGACTGGTGTTAAGTGGTATCTCGTGGTTTTTTGTTTCTGTTTGTTTTTTTTTAATTATTTTATTTTATTTATTTAACTTTTGTTCAAGTACAGTTTTCTTTCTTGTATTCTCAGCCCTGCACCCCCCTAGTGCTCCCCACCCCCTCCCATTTCCGCCCCCCGTCTTAGTTATTGTCCATGTGTCCTTCATACTTATTCATGTGAGTCCATTCCCTTTTACTCTGTGCTTCCCTCCCCGCTACCCTCTGGACCCTGTCAGCACGTTCTGTATTTCAGTGTCTTTGGTTACATTTTGCCCGCTTGTTTGTTTTGTTGTTTACATTCCTGTTAAAGGTGATATCATATGGTATTTGTCTTTTACTGCCTGGCTTATTTCGCTCAGCATAATGCTTTCCAGCTCCATCCATGATGTTGCAAAGGGTAGTAGCTCCTTCTCCTTTCTGCAGCATAGAATTCCATTGTGTAAATGTACCATAGTTTTTTGATCCAGT